>NW_005054366.1:2061769-2066025 GCF_000277835.1 Geospiza fortis
TTCCTGCTGGCCATGGGAAATCCAGCTCTCAAAATTGAGAGGAAGAGTGAAAAATAGGAAAAATTGTGGTAAAAAACTGTCTGGGCATTGCTGGAGGATATGTTAAATGTCACAGATGTGCACAGCTGCAGTTGCTGAAGGAGCCTGTGTGTTGCCACATTCCAGAGGAGAAATAAAAGGCCTAAAGAGTCTCAATTTTTTTGTCAATGAGAAAATCACCAGCAGCAATCAGGGTTTGTAGGTTCCTAAGCAGGGTATAATATATCTGACAGGGAATATTATGTCTGACAACAAACACTTTCAATTTGAGAGAAGGCAGGGTGAAATCTAGTGGCTCAGTGCTGAATCTGGTGCAAGCCAGACTGGATACAACATTTTACACATAGAACAGCTGATCAATAAGTTATGAAATCAAAAGAGAGGTGGATTATCATAGTCTTAATTTATGTTATTATTATGCTATTATATTATCATTATTATACTATTATTATAGTCATAATTTATTATTATAGTCTTAATTTAGCATTAAGCTTAATGCAGATCATTGGTAGAAGTTTTTGGTCTCTTTTTGGATAAAAGGTTGGATGAAAATCTCCACTGTGGTCTTTTTTATTTCAGTTGTTACCACTCAGAAATCTTATTTTTAGCAGTGGGTTACAAAACCTAAGTAGGATTACGAACAAAAAGTTGGAGGTGGAACGGGCATGGAACTTGAGTGTTTGATATTTTTAGGTCCCTAAATTCAAGATCAATGCCTGACTTTGCTTAGCAGCAGGTATTTAACAGGCAAAAGGGTTGGAGGCAGCTCCTGCAAGACACTGAAGGCTGCAGCCAAGACAAGGCAGCTGAATTGTGTTCAGCCTTGCCTAGGATCAGAGCTGCTCCTCGGGGAAGGGGAAAAGGTTTTTTTTCTGTAACAAATTCTGGTTAATGTACCAGTGTCTCAGCAGAGACAGCTGTCCAGAAATTCAGACTAGTTTAACAAGAGATTTCTAGAGATTTTTTTTTTCTGCTGGTGTATTTTTAATCAAGTGTGGAGTATGTGGGTGTGTTTTTTACAAAAATACGTGATCAGATAAGTATTTATATACTTCCCTTCTCATAAGAGTTGTAGGTTTTAGTCCTCAAATAATAAACTTTTGTGTTCCAGTTTTTGTGCTTTCACCCTGTGTAAATGTTGATGGGAACTTCCAAAGGGAGGTTAAGGCAGAAGGCAATTAATTACTCCAGTTGGATCTTTATGGCAAGTATTGGGAGTTATCCAGTGCTGATCCAGACAACAGGATATGGTTTTAAATTGGAAAAATAACTTTTCAATTTCTTCTTTGGTTGTATATTCTCTTCTCCAGAGAATCCAGACCTTATGCACAAGTCTATTGTTGAATCAGTTGCTAAAAATAAACAGCATTTTTCCCAGTTTTCCTTTTGAAAAGCTCTTAGCAACAGTGGGATATATTTGCCTTTGCTGGGGGTGTGTGTGCATGCAGGCAGTTTATTTAATCTAATAAACAAGGCCATGGCTTACCAGGGGACCTTCAAACCATTTTCTCCCTATTTTGGTTCTTTCTGTGCCAAACCACCCTTGGAAGAGTCACCCTGGAGCTGCAGAAGGGACAGAGGCAGCTCCTCCTGGGCAGGACCTGCTCTGGGACAGGAGTGGGACAGGGATCTGGGTTCTCTCATCATCCTGGGGTCTCTTTCAGTAGGACGAGTTTTCAGCCCCATAATCAGGATCAATAAAATCTTTTCTTTCTGTCTTTGGAGGAGGAGGGTTATGGTGGATGACTATGACAGGAAAAAAATGCATTGGTAAAAATCACAGAAACCTGTGAAATCTTTCCTGCTTGCTTGTCACTGCTTGTGGACAGTGCTGCCTTAAGGAGATCCAAACCATGGAAGTGCTGCTGTGGAAGAGCATTGTGTGCAGTGTTTATTTGAGTGGATGTTGTTAGTGGCCAAATGTTTATTTAAAATAAACACAAACCTGACTGATTCCTCCCGAGGAGCGATTTATTTATTTCAGATTTGCACCACAACAATGTTAAAGCAAACATGAAGAGCAACTTGGGGTTTTTTTAAACAAATTAAGGCTTCAGTTTACAGCCCTGCTTAAAATATTTCAGAGCAATTTGATTCAAGTTTGACTATTCAAATATTTCTTGTTAGGATGGTGGCTCCTTGGATCAAGTGCTGAAAAAGGCTGGGAGGATTCCAGAGCAGATCCTGGGCAAAGTTAGCATTGCGGTGAGTGGGGCAGGGGATGGCACCTCTGGGCTGGGCTGGGCAGGGCCACATCCAGGGGATGGGGGAGGAGGGAGGAGGGAATATTCCCAGGTTTTTCAGTGTGCTTTTTCATTTTTCACTTTCTCTTTGTACGTGGTAGCTGTGGGCACTGGAATGAGTAACACATTCTGGGGTGTGTGCCTGGAGTTGCTGCTTTTGGATCAGTTGATGCTTCTGGATAAGAGCTGAATTGACACTTCCTTATTTTCCAGCATTACCTTTTCCTCTGCATTCTGCAGCAAGGATGTGCACAGAGCTCTCTGTACACAGAACACTCAGGAAGGGTTTGGGTTTGTTTTTCATTTGTCTAGTCCGAGCTGGAAGGACAGATTAAAACTCAGTGTTGATTAGCAGTGATTACATTTTGGGGTTTTTGTTAAGCTGCATGCATTTGGAATTCTTGTGCAGACAAAGCATTCAACTCTCTCTTCTGCTTCCTAAATTAATTTCTTTTTCATTTGTCTGTAGGTAATAAAAGGACTCACATATCTGAGAGAAAAGCATAAAATAATGCACAGAGGTGAGATAAAAGTTTGTGTTGTAACTTTCCCAGAGGTGAGATAAAAGTTTGTGTTGTAACTTTCCTAGAGTATAATTTTTATTTACATTAAAATGCCTCTTTTTTTCTGTGCTGGGTTCTTTATGGTTCCATATGACTTTGGTTCAAAGGGCTTTTCTTGGGCAGTGTAAGGCAAACTTTTTGTTTTAAATCCAAATCTCTTCCCATGACTATCAAGTGTCTTCAACTTCTATCTTCCTGCAGCTTATCTGGGTTTGTAATCCATGCTTGAACTCCTGTTCTTGCATTTTATGTGCACACAGAACTTGTCTGTGTTTGAGACTGATTGCAATGAAAACCTCTGAGCTACATTTCATTTGACTGTTCAATAGTCATTGCAATGAAAACTTTTAAAAGAAAGTCACTTTTTTCCCATCTATCTTACATTCACATGCTGCTTATTGAGAGCTGCCATGCAGAACTGCATCCTTTGCATACTTTAAAACAATTAAAAACCATGGTGAAGCTGTGTAGAATGGGAGCGTTGCTTCCCTTGGGTCTCTAGTTACTTTAGAATAAATGTATGAAATTATTTTCTGCTTTTAGTTGCCCTTTTTAAAATCCAGCTCCTCCATTACTCTGTTGCATGTTCCATTAAAGAAGAGTGACCCTTGGTACAGTAATAAATCCATTTTTGCTGCTGTGGGTGTGCTGTGAAGGTGGGGCTGGAGCAGTGCTGGTGCCCTGTGTGCAGCCCACAGCAGCTGCTGGGCAGCTTTGGACCACAGGAGAATACTCAGATGATAAAATATCTGCAGCAGACATTAATGCATGTCTGAATTTACATTTATTGCCCAGACCAAAAAGAGGAATCGGCAATCCCAGCTTGCACAAGCTGTTGTAGGATCACCTTACACATGAAGTTGTGTTTATCACACATTCCTGGTTTGTGGGGTTTTTTTAAACAAATATAGCTCTCTTGTGGAGCAGGGAGGTTGGAGGGAGACTCTAAACATTTCTGGTGACAGTTTCAAAGCCATTTGTCTGTGTTCAGAGCATAAGGACTCCAGGGAAGGAGATCACCTTATTTTAGGGCACCCTGGTGGAGTTGCTGCTGCATCTTGTCCTCACGTCAGCCACACCAGTGGGTTGTTACTATGTTGGTTGCTTGGGGTTTTTTTTTAGGTTGATCTTGCTCAGCTGAGACAGCAGTTTTTATTTATTTATTTTCAGTTTTACCATCTGTAAATCTGATAAATCCAAAGTGAAGCCCTCCTGATCTTGTTTAAGTGCAGCTTAACCTCACGGTGTTTGCTAGGTCAGAGATTGCACTGCCGGTTCATGGAGCAGCACAAATCAAAATTCCCCTTTGTACTGGATTGAGGGTGCCCTGCAGTGTACAGCTCCATGTCCACGTGGTGGTTTTTGTTTCTCAGCCCAGCTTCCCTCCTGTGTGCTCTGACAGCAGCAGGAA
>NW_005054366.1:2066482-2066978 GCF_000277835.1 Geospiza fortis
GCTGCTCTGTGGTCACATCACATCTGTGGTGTCTGATAAAGAGGGAGCCAAAATGACATTCTGGGAGTTGATCATGGCCAGTGCTGGCAGCTCAAAGGAGAATCAGTGAGAGCAGTGAGTGCTTCTCCCTTCTCTGGACAGCCAGAGCCAAACTTGCAGCTTCTGTCCTCGGTGCTGTCCGTGGGTCTGTCTGTGCCACTGACCTTGTGCATTCTTTGGGCTCCCCTTATGAAGGCTGGAGTGCAGGTGAAGCTGCTTCTGGCAGTTTTTCCAAACTGCCTCTCCCTTGGATCCCAGCTGAGATAAACAGTGCTGGTGAAAGCACTTTCCCTGTAACTGTGTCAGCATTATTTTATACACAGCTCTAATAATTGGAGATTTCTGTGCTTTGCTTTCTCTGCTGCACTGACAAGGTGAGAACAGCATCTCACATGGGCTGTTTGTTTTCACTCATCCATCCCTGGGGAAAATGTGTGTATTTGGTGGGCTTGTTTTC
>NW_005054366.1:2066988-2068087 GCF_000277835.1 Geospiza fortis
GGAGTTGTGCTGTGGGGAGAGTGGGTGACTTAAAAATGAAGAGGCATCCCTGTTAAACATGAGAACATAGCAACATAGGGCCCAAAAATCTGTTCTTAAATCTAAAGACAGCCAGGCTTGTGAGAACTCATTTGCAGGGAGGAATTTATTCCACTACTGTGTTTTATTACTTGTGTGGCAATATCAGCAAGTTTGGAATATTTAACCCAAACTGCTTCCATGCCCAGCTGTGTCCTGGACTAGCTTGAGGAGAAGTGTTCACTTGTCATTCCAGACAGCTCAAGGGAGAAGGTTTGGGGCTTAGTAGGTCCTTTTCTAGAGAATACAGTCCTTTTCTAGAGAATACAGTCCTTTTCTAGAGAATACAGTCCTTTTCTAGAGGGGTTGCTCATGTGGGGCACTGTGCTTTGTGCTCTGGTCCTCTCTGAGCAGACAGGAATGAAATCACAAAACCCCTGGAAGTTCAACTGGTGGGATCCAAGGCATGGGAAAGGAAGGGGTGAGGAGCACGACTGTGCTGGATATTTTAATAATCTCTTCTGTTCTGTTAAATAAAGATACCTGTGGTGCTGTCTGGAGTTGAATCCTCTCTGGAAGATCTCTCCTTGCAGGGAAGCTGCTGTGGAAGGATTTGAGCCCCAGCTGGAGGCAGCAGCTCAGGGAAGTGTCACTGCTCTGTTCCAGGGCTGCAGTTCTAGAAGATTCTTGTGAGATCCTGCCTTGGCAAATGGGAACTGATTGGAAGGTCCCAAAAATGTGCTGCAGGACACTGCTCAGTGTCTGCTCACATGTAGCTGGTACAGAGTGAATTCTGGCTGAAGGTGTTATGACAATGTCCAGGGTCACCTTTCAGAGTGAGCCTGTGGGGCAGAGCAGAGGAAGGAACCTCTCACAGAGATTATCAGGCATTCTGGAAACTTCTCTGTGTTACCAGCTCCCTTTGCAGTGCCATCCCTCTGGCAAAGGACTTCTCTGGAATTCTCTTCCTGGCTTGTCTGGGATGGCATATAAAATATCTTCCACTTTCTTTAAAGCTGGAGTGCTTACATAACACATTTTGTGTTCCTTTTGTCTGTTCCTTGCAAGTTCCAGCATTCAG
>NW_005054366.1:2068148-2074588 GCF_000277835.1 Geospiza fortis
AGAAACTGCTCAAGTGCTCAGAGGCTCTGGAGTGAAAATAGAATAGGTGCTACATTTAGAGGGGTGGAAATGCAGCAGCCTTCCAAACATCACACTGATCACATGGGGTGCCTTGGGTGGAAAATGAAAATACTCCAGGGAGGAGAAGCTTTGTGCAGAAATGCAGGGAGGAGATGGGGCTGTGCTGCTCTGAGAGCTGCACTGTGGCATTGCCACCTGCAGAAACACTGAGGGGAAAGGGGAAACCTGCAGGAGACCAGGGGGAGTCTGAGACTTCAGGATGCTCATAAAGAGAATTGTTTGGCACTGGCAGTGCAATGGTAATGATTTTTTCTTTGCCATTTAATTATGAAGAATCAGTGAACTCTAGAGATGAAAGTGAGGATTTACATCCTTGTTTTGAGTTTGTAGCTGTGCATTGCTGAGCAGCACAAACCTGGCTGGCTGTGGTTCAGGCTCTGCTGTGCTCCCAGTGTGTTTTGCAAACAGTTTTTTCCACCTTGCTTTTGCACAGAGCTTTGGGTGCAGATTCCCGTGCAGCTGGGGATCTCTAATCTCTGCTCGCTGCTTCCCTGCTCCAGCTGCTTGGGCTCTGGGCTGGGTTGTTTTTTAGCTCCTGCTGGAGTTTTAGACTGGTAGGTCGAGCTCCAGCCTGGATCCATCCTTTCCACAGTGAAGGGTCCCTGTGGTGAGGTCAGAGCAGGCAGAGCTTGCAGGAGGTGCAGCTGTGTGCCCAGCTGGCCAGACCCTCTCCCGGGGCTGGGGAATTGAAAGCAGCACACACAAAATACCTGCCTGGATTTTCCATCCACAAATCAGAGCAGGAAACTCTGCCTGGACAGTTTCACTTGCCTGGAAAGGGATGGCAGGGACAAAAACATGGAGCCACACTTTCCCCAAGTAGATAATTATCCACACTTGGTGTTACTCCTCAAAAGGAGCTGGGGAGGCCGCTGGAATTGTTTTATTTTCCCCTCCCCATGGATCTTGCTCAGCGAGGCATAAACCTCCTGCAGGGAGATCTTTGTCACATCAGTGTCCTCCTCGCAGGGACATCCCAGCCAAAGCGCAGCTCCTGGAATAGATCTGTGCTTAAAAGTGAAAAGCAAATGAAAATGTGACAGCCTATAGACTTCTGAGTCTGCTCTGAAGTGAAATCATGATTTTCTTTCTTCAAAACAATTTCCCAGTTCCCTTTTTTCTGCAGCATTACTCTGCCAGTGTGGGCTGTTGGTTGCTTATTTTGATAATGGGTTGGAAATGACCAGCTAAGCAGTGAGATACAGTGAAAAACCTCCTTGCAGCTATAAAAGAAACACTAAACACTTGTTCCCTGTACCTTTGCATTCACAAAGAGCTGTTATTAGTTGCTAAGCTACCAGTGACCCTTATTAAATTTCCATTTAGGAACAGTGATGAATTCAAAATCGTGAGGGGGCTCTGTCACAGGAAAAAAACAACCTCCAATTATTTTAAATACACATTTTCAATAATAGGAAAATTATTTTTTCAGAACTTTAAAAAAAAACCACCAAACAAAAAACCCCAAATCTAAACCAATAAACAAACCCAAGACCACCACCCCAAAAAACCCCAACAAACCCCAAACCCAGAGAGCAAGATCCCACTCCAGGCAGTGTTTGGCCATAAGATGATTTATGCCTATGTAGATTTGAAGGAATGATAGTGTGGCTGCTGTAATTCATTGACCTTTGTAAAATAAATATGTAGGGGCTCTTTATTGATCATTTCTAGGCAAAGCATCATCATTCAGGAGGAGTTAGACTGTTGTACACTTATTTATCTCAAAGGAGACCATTTATTTGCAAGGGGGATGGGGATGCCCGAGCCAAATACTTAAAAGCCAGGAAATAGGGTGAAATCAAATAGTGTGAAATCAAAAAGCTGACAACCTTTTTTGCATGTATAATTTTGAATATTTCTTTTTATTTATCTGTGGTTAAATAGAGAGTATGTGAGGTGGACCTGGGAGGGACCCAAATCTCTGATTATTGCCAGAGGAGGGCCAGAATTGTGTCACAGAAGGGAAGCAAAGGGAAGCACATGGGAATTCTCACCTTGTATTGTCAGATTTCCTGTTTTATCTCCTAAATAATCCATTCTTTTTTTTTTTTTCCCAGATGTTAAACCATCCAACATTTTGGTAAACTCTAGAGGTGAAATCAAGCTTTGTGACTTTGGTGTCAGTGGGCAGCTGATAGATTCCATGGCAAACTCCTTCGTTGGCACACGCTCCTACATGTCTGTGAGTACAATTTAAATCCAGATTACACAGCTCTGAGTTTGTTAGGGTTGAGTTGTCCCAGTTCTGGTGATCAAACAAGAACCAACTGTTGCTGCTCCTGGTTCAGCTCTTCCTGCATTCCAGGAATATTCAGGTGTCACATCAGACTGTGTGTGTGGGGGAAGAGCTGTTGCAGGAAAAGCCAAAACCTTGCAATATTTATAACCCTGCAGAAGAGCTGGGGCTGTGTCTGCTCTGCAGAACCCAGTCTGTTGTTGCCTTTGGGGGCTGCACGTGTTGTCTCCCAGAAAAGCCCAGTTTATTTTGTTTCCCTTGGGTTTGTTTTCCTTGGGATCTCTTGCCACTCCAGCATTTGCTGGGCTGGCTCTGCAGGCAAAGTGCAGCCACAGGAGAAATCCTGGCAGAGGGCAGGGAGTTAATGTGGGGCTGTTCCAGGCTGTTCTGTGTCCCTGGGCGTGAGGAACACCTTGGAAGTTCTTTCCAGACCAGCTCTCTGTGTGATTGCAGGCCCCAGCTCCTGGCAGTAGCAGCTCTTCCATTCTCACACACCTTTGCAGCACACCATGAGCTGCTGCTCTCGTTCCAGCTCTGGCTGGAGGATTAGAGCTGTGTGGGCTTGGACTTACAGGGAAAAGCTTTAAAACTGGCTCTGTTCAGCAGGAGCCCTGCATTGTCTCTGTGTCATTTCTCCTTGGTGACACACCTGAAACCAGGCTGGGGTTGAAGTTCTCACCTCTGGGGGCTGCTGCTAATGAGCAAAACCAAACGCACAGCTCAGCTCACCCATGCTCCTGCCTTGCCCTGGCTCCTCCAGGAGCAGGGATGAGAGCCAAGTGCTCTCTGCCTTCAGTTTTCTTCAGTTTGTTCTTTTTGCAGGCTGAGGGTTTTACCTGGGGAGTTTTACTTTGCTCTCTGGCATCACAGACCAAGCCACGAGGGGGATTTTGTCCTGGTAGTGTCTGAAGGATCTTCTCTTGCAGTAGCTCCCTTTGCACACTTCTGTACACACAAAACCATACAGAATTATTACATGCAAACATCCCTTTTTACCACAGGGAGGTGTGGAAAAACAACGCTGTTTAACTTGAACAGATTTCTAGATTTTAATGATATTTATATTTATATAACAAGTGCTCTCTCTGCTTCCTGCTCTTTCTCATCCACCCACCTTCCTCTACACTTACATTTGATGAAAATTTTGGGATTTGGACATTTCTATTGCTGTCCAGCAGTTGTGTAGTTTGTCCAGATGGCTTTGGAACTGACTGAGGGGGGACACTGGAGAAAACTCAAATATCATCTCAGTAAATGCTACAAAACAAATTACACAAAACTATCACCCCCTTATGGCAGAAGGAAGAGGCTTTACTTCATTCTCACATTCTCTGAGAGGGAGTTTCAAGTTGCATATGTATTTTTCCAATATGTGCTTGCAGTCAGAGAAGATTCTGCACCATTTTGGTAAAATATGAGCTTGATTTTAAAAAGAGTACAGAAAAGTGAACATTTTATTTGAGAACTCTTAGTAAAAATGGATTTAAGGGTGAAGTAGATCAATGTATTAATAATTTCAGGAACCATATTCAGCACTGAACATAGGCTGACAAAGCAGGTGCAAAAATGAAGCAAAAGGAGTTGGTGCAGCACTCATCTGCTGGTTTAGGCAGCAGCAGGGTGTGGATACACTGCTCAAAGCTGAGGATCTGTGAAGCAGTGGGACTGCAACAGTCAGATACACTTCTGATCATGATTCAACTGACCAAAAAGTCCCATACCTAAATATCTTTACAGTGTGTGAATCTCCTAAAGACAATACAAAATAGATTTTGCCTGCAGAGCCTTGTGTAAGAGTTCCATTAGATGTGTGCTAAAGAAATAGAACAGCACATAAGAGAATAATTCCTGAAGAGTCTCACACTTGTTTGCAGTGCTGGAATGTTTGGGGAACTTCAGGAAAACACCAAGAAGTCACTCATTTGAGCATGCTGTGCTAATAGGTTGGGGTTTCATGCTTTCACTGATGCAGGTTATTGCAGAATGTCATTTTTTGGTACCTCCTTGTCACAGAGCTGCCTCTCCTCCCCTCCCCTGTGTTTTGCAGCCCGAGAGGCTGCAGGGCACTCACTACTCGGTGCAGTCAGACATCTGGAGCATGGGGCTGTCCCTGGTGGAGATGGCCATTGGCAGGTACCCCATCCCCCCTCCTGACTCCAAGGAGCTGGAGCTGATGTTTGGCTGCCCCGTGGAGGGAGATTCTCCAGTCACAGAGACCTCGCCCCGGCAAAGAGCGCCCGGCCGGCCCATGAGCTGTGAGTCTCAACCCTCACCTTGATTTTCCTGCCACCTTCAAGGCGCTTTTGATCTCATCCTGGGCTGCACAGAGGGGATTTCAACTTTTACCAATCGGGGGTGTGTTGGGCACCTGGCTGAGCTTCACTGTGAGGAGCCCTGTGGGAGCAGAGCACCAGAGACCTTCTGTTGGTGGTTCTTGTGAGCAGCCCCAGCACTGAGGTGTTGGAACCCTGGCTGTGAGAATTGCAGATTTCTGTGCTGCCAGGCACTGACCCCCAAGAGAACACTGCATTTCACCTGAGGCTGTGGAGAAGGCTTCCAAATGGAATGATAGGACTGGGATTGTGGGTGTGGAGTTTGGTTAGAAATGTCTAGTATCACGCAGTAAAAAACTTAGAGTTTAAGGTTTTAGAATATAACAAGATATAATAAAACAAGATAGATATATATATATATAGATATAGATAGAATAAAACAAGATATAAAAGATATATATAAAACAAGATAGAAGTTTTAGGGCAGAAGCTGGTCCTTCTTCTTCACCTTCTTCTCCATGGGTTTGGGTGGTATTTTGTAATTAGATAAAAAAGTCCACATTGCGAGCCCCAAGTAGTTATTAGGTTAAAAGTAAAAATAATTTAAGTGTAATTTCTTAATTAGACAGTTTGTCCTTAAAAAGCCTTGTAGAGAGAAAGATAGAACTCCATTTTTAGTTTTTTAAAGTGCTGTGAAACTCATGATTTGTGAGACTGTAATATAGATAAGAACTAATAAATATCTGAGTCTGAGCAAGAAATACCATCTGACACATTTAATCTCAAGTTCAACAAAAAAAACCCAAAACTCCACAAAGTGGTGCCCTGTGTGAGGATCAAACTCACAAATTCAGATTTCATAATTTGATAAAAAACTGATAAAAAACCAAAAACCACTCTGAGATTCCAGTCTGGTGCTCTGGTTTTCTCCAAGATGCTGATCCCAGTGCAGCAGGATGATCCCAGTGAAGTGAATGCTTTGGGTCAGACCTGGAAATGTCTCCTTGCATGAAAGAATTTCCCTGTTGCACCTTTTCCCTGTAAATCTGCTGGGTGCCAGAAGTGTCAGACCTGGGTTTCCTAAAGCACCCCTAAAGCCATGGAGGCAGAGTGATCCTGATCCCAATTTCTCCAATTTCTCTCCCATTTCTTCCCAGCCTATGGATCAGACAGCAGACCCCCAATGGCAATCTTTGAACTTCTGGATTACATTGTCAATGAGGTAATTTATAAACTTAAAAATCTGCACTTCACAGCTGTAAAGTCTGAAAGCATCCTGGAATTTGGGGCTAGTGCTGTTTAGTCTGGTTTAGCCTTATGACTGAGTCACAATTCTCTTCTGTTTCAAATAGCTACGCTCCAAGGCTAGTTGGAGATTCATATTTTAGAATGGGTTGTTTCCAGTATTTTCACAAGTACCACTGAAATTTGTGCAATTCCACTGCTTGTGTTCTTCAAAAAAAGAAAAAAGCATGCTCATGTTAGCTGTCATTTGTAGCAGCTGGATAACAATTGTTCCAGCTGGATGAATTATTGAGAGCTGTCCAGCTCACCCATTTGAAAGGCACAGTTGGTGTCTGGGTCCCTGCATTGCCTGTGCCATGATAAATTGATAAATTGCTTCTAACTCATCTGCTTGCACAGTTCTCTCAGATTACAAATCGGTTTTGCATATTATATAAACCCCAATCTGCCAGCACTAACTCTGGGGATGGAGCTAGCATTGAATCACTGCAGCTGCTGTGGTCCTGTATTGCAGCATCCCTGAGGGGGCCAGTTTGGGCTGAAGAGCTGCAGGAATTCAGAGTTTGGCACGATTTTCTTGTGCCACCTCTGATTTAGCACAA
>NW_005054366.1:2074626-2078418 GCF_000277835.1 Geospiza fortis
GCTGTGCTCCAGTGAGGGAGGGGTGCAGGCCTTGTCCCTGCCCTGTGCATAAAATTCACTCCGTGTAAGGATGGGAACTTATCCCTGAGCCTGTGGCCAAGTCCTGGAGGACAAGGCAATAACGTGCAGGTTTATGCAGTCCTCCTTCTTTATTTGTCAGAATTCTGTCTGAATTCAGAGCCTGAACCAGCTCATTCCCAGGGACAGAAAACTGACATCCAAAGGATTATGGAACTAATGATGTGCAGGGCATCTTCCCTCGGCAGTGTGGAAAATGACAGGGTGCTAATTAGTGCTCTGAGCCTTCTTTAATGAGAGCTGAGGCTGTGCTCACCCCATCCAGGTGTGTGTGTGGAGAAAACAGAACAACCAACCCACCAAAACCCACCCCACACCAGGGAAGGTCTGGTTTAGTACTGGAACACCTGAAGTCCTGCAGCTGGGAGTAGTAACCCAGATCAGCCAGGGCTGCACAGCTTTGCTCAGATGGGGACATGTAACTGTGCCACACTGTAACATTATGCTGAATGACTGATGATTGTAAAACTGTACTTATTTATTTATTACAGCCACCTCCAAAACTGCCCAATGGTGTCTTTGGTTCTGAATTTCAAGATTTTGTTAACAAATGGTGAGTGTTTTCTCTCTTTTCTCTGTGGCTGAGGGGCAGAGGGACACTCAGGGCTCAGCTTTGTCTGTCAGGCCCTTGGCAATCAGAGTCCCTGCTCCAGGCCAGGGCAAATGTAAGGACTGCAATCAGCATAGTCAATCCTCTTTGGGTGTTAATTGCCTCACAGGCAGCAGGTGCATCCAGAGGAGCCCCAAGGCTGGGGGAGATTCCCCTCTTTAGCCCTGAATTTGTGCTGCTGTGCGCAGCTCAGGGCAGTCCTTAGGGAGTGACCCCAGCACAAACAGCTTCTGCAAGGCTCAGGCACCTCCTCCTGCAGTGCTGGGCCATGGGGTGCACAGTCCTGCAGGCTCCAGGTGTTTTTCCTTGCCCATGAGCCAACTCCTTCATCCCAGCAGCCATTCCCCCATCTCCTCACTTGCCCAGCTGCACCTCAGTGGTGCCAGCACTGAACCAGTGCTAAGGGGGCAGCTCATTGCAGTTCAAAAGTTTGTTTATTTGTCAGATATGTGTATTTACAGCTTCCAAAAGGAAGGACAGTCATGCAATAGCTCTACTTGATCCTCAGCTTGAGGAGACTTGGGGCAAAGGAACGTGAGGGATAAAGGAGTTCATGTTGTTGTAGCTGAAATGGGATTTATCTCCCCAGCTTGGTTTAGACACCCATCAGTCTGAGACAAGTCAGGAGTTCTTACCTGGAGCTGTGGAACCCACAGAGGGAACTGCAGGCTCCCATCTCTGTCTGAGAGGCACCTGGTGCTTTTGTTGAGTGGTGGCAGAGCAGAGCAGTCCAGCCAACAGGACACAACTGGAGCCTTATGTCTTTAAAAGATAATGGAGTGTAACTTTGTGTTTTTCCAGTTTAATTAAGAATCCTGCTGAGAGAGCCGACTTGAAGCAGCTGATGGTGAGTGAAGGTTTTTATTTTATCTAAAAGCCCTTGCCCAGGCAGGCTGGATTCCTCAGCTGGCCCAGAGCAGTGGCCTCGAGGGTGGCTGGTGGCCCATGAGCAGCTCAGCTTGGGCAGGAACAGCTTTTCTGAGCTAGAGACCAAGGGGCTGCAGGTCTCACACCTCCTACAACAGGGACTGTCAAGGAGACCAAAAGTCTGGTGGGTTGTGGAGTCTGCCATTTGATAATCACAATGGGTGACTTTAATTAATTAACAAAAGAATTATCTCTTGAGTCTATTAGTTAATAATAAAGTATTGATTAATACTTTTAGGAGGACAAAAGAATAAAGCTCCACATACCATATGGACTAATTGAATACATTTTTAATCATCTGTTGTGAAACACAAGATTTGTCACTTTTTTACCAGCTTTGTCTGGCAAAATCTGTAGAACTCAACACAAATCTGCATTTTTCTCTGTGTGAAATAACCAGGTCAGTCTCGGTGCATCTTTTTATGATTTTAAGTGTAATGAGTTGTACTGCAGGTTTTCCCTGCCCTGACCATGCTGCACAATAATGGTACAAAATGCAAAGGGACTCTTTTTATTACAAAAAGCCTTTTAGTGCCCAGGCAGACATTTTCCAGAGTATTACCCTGAGTGGCTGAGCCACACCCTCATCATTGCTGTGGTGCAGAGGCACTGGCAGGATGCCTGTGGGACACTTTGCCTGGTGCTGGCCGTTCTGCCTTGCTGTGGGAATTTCTCCTCGTGCTCTGTAAAGTTTCACAGCTCGGTTGCTCCAGGTGGATTTATGGCTGCTCCTGAGGGCTGCTCCTGAGCAGCCTGAGGGCTGGCACCCTGACCCTGTTCTCCTGTGCCCAGATCCATGCTTTCATCAAGAGATCCGAGGCGGAGGAGGTGGATTTTGCGGGGTGGCTCTGCTCCACCATCGGCCTTAACCAGCCCAGCACCCCCACGCACGCCGCCGGCGTCTGAGCCCGGGGCCAGCTCCTGGACTGTACCTCTGGTGACAACCACGCTCTCCTGGTCCTCTCTCCTCAGCTTGTACCTGTTCCAACATGTAATTCACCTCCTGAGGAAGAATGTCTTGATAGCATGTGCCAAAACGGTTTTAAATCTCGTCCTAAACTAATTGGTATCGTTCCGGGTTCCGTCGTTCACTGACCAAATGTAAGCTGTGTAAGTTCCAGTGCTTGCTGATTTTAGGTGATTATGGATATTCTTTCTTAATGAAAATATCACTGGGGCAGGGGGGGTTGGCCCCTGGCTTGTTTGAACTTTATCAAGACTCTTTGTAAATCGTTGGTACTTCAATCATGCTTTCCCCGAGCTCCTGGGCTCGGGATCGGGATGCTCCGAGCCTGTCTGTGAGCATGCTTTGCTGCTGCCCAGCTGTTCCCAAAAGTTAGGCTCCAGTTTTGCTGTTGTCTAGAGATCTCTCTCTCTTTGCAGGTGAAGAAGGCAAGAGCTCTGCATTTCTCAGAATGCACAGGGCAATATTCTAATTGTAGACTTGTTCATATTTCTATATTTATTTTTGGAACATATCATCATCCTTGGATTTAGTGATGTATGTCTTTCTAATTGATTTTTAAAAGTTAGTTCTTGGAAGTGTCCTATGGAATCAAGACAATGATCCAAGCACTTTGCTTTCTTTTAACCTAAAGAGTCATGACAACTGTGTTTAGTGTCTAAAAGTGTATGAAAATCCTTTATTGTTTTATTCTCTCAGATGTTTAGCAATGGGTTCTCTTAATAAATATATTATCAAGTAACTTCTTGAAGCTTTTTTTAAAACTTGACCAAGGCTTTTAATCTGGTCACTGCACTATAAATTTCAGCTCTTTGAAAGGATGCTTTGGATGAGGAAATGCCTGAAATTCTTCCCCACAAGGAATCCCCATCAGAGGGCCATGAACTCCCACATGGCCAAAGGATCAGGTATCAAAGGGCTGGCACAGCCCGGGCCAGCAGAGGCAGGAAATGACTCACTGACAATCGAGGCCTGTCGTGGCTGCAATGACAGCTGGGAGGGTGTAAATTAAACTCTTTCCTGAGCTTTACCTACACCCAGCAAACAGAGCCTTTTACTGTTTGCTAAAAGAAATGCACAGCAAGGTTTGGGAGGCTGAACTCCCACTTTGGGTTGTCCCCCCAGACAGCAATAATTTGGGCACTGCAAGCACAGTTGTAAGGACAGCAGAAAAGAACTTTATTGCAGCATGCACTAGCACTGGGCTGTTAAA
>NW_005054366.1:2078457-2081480 GCF_000277835.1 Geospiza fortis
CACAAATATCATTTTTCAACAGTCAGAATTACCCTTTGGAGTTGAAATGTGCCAAGAAAGGCCAGGATGGCTCTTCACACACATCACTGCAAGGGCTTGTTTGACCACAGCAGTTTTGGCTCAGACTTCTGGGATTTTTTACCTGTCAGGCTTGGGAAAGCTTTGTTAAACAATCTCTTCACTCCTGTTCTGAATTCCTTCATTAAGACCCAAAAGCCAAATAGTCTTTAGTACACGATGAAGCCACATTTACAGCCCAACAGTTTCCATTGGTACAAACCAAGCAAGAGCCAAATTAACACTCATTAAACAGTGGCAGGAATTCACTGGAGGCTGAATGTCAGTTCTGACCACCCCCAGGACACCAGACACTTCTCCAAATGCGAGAATTGTGGAGATTTCACATCACTTTCCATTTATAACTAAGTTCTTAAACTCCTCATGCTCCTCCTTGAGAATCACATGAAAGCAGGCAACCTGGCCTTCATTTATGAGGTTACAATGAGAGAAAAATAACATCAATTTAAGAGTATTGGCCTAATACAAGCACCACAGATAATTTCTTAAGTCTACAATTTGTGCACAAATAAAAGGCTCCTTGGCTGCTGCTCTGAAGGAGCAGAAGTAGAAAGTCCTTCTCTGGGACAGACTGACAGAACTGAAAAGCACCAGGGGGACAGAGAGACCTCCCTGCTGTGCCCAGAGCTGGGCTGACACTGGGAGGACTCTGGGACTAACTCCAGCTTCCCATGGAACTGAGAACACAGCAGCTGCAGCCTGGAGACAGCCCTGGACACATCTTTTCTCATCTTTCTGTATCTTAAACTGCCAGTTTAGGCAAATGAGGTTAGGATGTAATCACTGGGGCAGCAGCAGCTCCAGGACCTGGATTTGTTTCTCACATCAGGAAGTGAGAACAGACAAGTTATTGCTTTTAGTGCAAGTGTTAATTGGTCTGGTTGATCATTTGCTTCTCCCTTCCACACACAGAGATGTTGTAAGAGCTACATTAGGTTTGAAATGTGGAATGGATTATGCTACATATTTGTGCAGCAGATTTTCATTCTTTCAACATCTGAGTCAAGATGTGCCCAGCCTGGGAAGTTCACGTGTTCAGTGTCACTGCCCTCGACTCTGACATGTCAAACAGTTCATACCCACACAGCACAAAATGGAAATCACTTGGTGAGTTTCAGATGAATGAAGAAGAAATTCCTGAGTCTGTATTAAAAACCATCTCTGATTTTTTTCTCTCAAGAATCAGATTCCTCCTCCTCTTCCTCCTCCTCCTCTTTATCATCCTGAAGACTGAGGTGTAACTCAGTTTGATTGATGGCAGCCTCATTGTCCATCTGCCCAAGAGTCTGTCAGAGAAAAGGGCTGATTACCAAACCAGCACAAACACCAAACACTTCTGAATCACTGTTAGAGCTGTGCAGTCACTGTTAATTAAGATCCCAGAGCTGGAACTGAGAGCTCATCACAGCAACAAGGCCCTGATCTCCGTGGCAAAGCTGCACCTGGGTCAGGCTGGCCAGGTATTGAGTGAGGAGCAGCAGCACCTGGGCCTCCATGCCCAGCACGGGTGCCACCCCAGGGTCACAAGCATTAAACAGAATATTTAACACATGGTGAACTGAGCCTACAGCACACAGCTATTTCCCAATCCCCCTGGAAACACCGTGCTGCTTTTGGGGATGGGAAAAGGTGAAACCCTCAAAACAAACCAGCAGCAAAACTGCTATTGTACCGTGAGCTTTGCAGTGATGAGAAACATCAATGAGGTGACACAAGGAGCTGCACAGGAGAACCATGCACAGCTCTGCTCATGCTCCCAGCCAGCCGTGGGGCCCCCTCCAAGCCCAGGGACCCCCTTACCTGCTGAGTGTCCTCGGCCAGCGCTGGCAGGGCCACGGGCACGTTCTCCTCGCTGGCCCTGATCATGGACTGCAGCGCCAGCTCCTCCACCTGCAGGGACCGCACTGAGCACTGCTGGCACTGGCACCACACCCTGGCACTGGCACCACACCCTGGCACTGGCACCACACCCTGGCACTGGCACCACACCCCGGCACTGTCACCACACCCCAGCACTGTCACTGCATCCCCAGCACTGTCACTGCATCCCCAGCACTGTCACTGCATCCCCGGCACTGTCACTGCATCCCCGGCACTGGCACCGCATCCCGGCACTGGCACCACATCCCGGCACTGGCACCACACCCCAGTACTGTCACTGCATCCCCGGCACTGGCACCGCATCCCTGGCACACCCCCCTACCTGACCGTGCTTAACGCTTCCCACTCGGAACTCTGGGCTTTTTTACCTGTTAAAGCCTTGTTAAATGTTCTGCAATTCTGTTCTAAGCTCCTTTATTATGACATGCATGAGTCTCTAAACCCACGTACTCTTCAGTTCCACTCCTCCAACTATCCCTTCTCCATCCATCAGCTAAGGCCAACCAAGGACTCACATTTACCTCTTAGAGATGTATCTTGCTCATACTCACAATTACATTTATCTCTTGATGTATGCTGCATACACTCACAGTTATCTCTTAGAGATGTAGCCCACATACTCACATTCATCTCTTAATGTATCCTTCATACACTCACATTTACCTCTTAGAGATGTACCCTGCTCATACCCACATTTATCTCTTGATGTACCCTACATAGGTTCACATTTATCTCTTGGAGAGGTATCCTATGCACACTCACATTTATCTCAGTGTATCCTACATGCATCACACTGACATTCACCACTTACAGACATATCCTACATACACTCACTTACATTCATCTCTTAATGTACATATACACTCACAGGTACCTCTTACAGATGTACCCTACACATATTCACAACTACATTCACCTCTTTGAGATATACCCTGCACGGTCACATTTACCTCTCAGAGCACCCTAGACGGATCCCCCTTTCCCAGACCACCTGTGAGCAATTCCCCGCTCCCTCCCCCAGCCCCGCCGGGGCGCAGGGCCCGTCCCGCGGCGGAGCGCGGCCG
>NW_005054366.1:2081878-2101250 GCF_000277835.1 Geospiza fortis
TTGGCGTCAGCCTTCGCTGCGGGCTTGGCAGCCTTGGCTGTCTTGGCCTTCTTGGCAGGGGGCTCTGCCTTGGGTGCAGCGGGGGCCTTGGCAGCTGCCAGCTTGGCCTGGGCCTTGGCTTTCTTCTCTTCCTTGAGTTTGTGCTAGAACAGACAGAAAGATGATCAGTCAGGGCACCACCTGAACCCCAGCCCCAGCCCCAGCAGCCCCACTCACGTTCTGCGCGTGCCGCAGGATGGTGTTGCGCCGCATGGTTTTGGCGTATGGGTTCAGCTTGATCATGATTCTCAGGTTCTTCAGCGGGTTCTTCTTCAGGACCCTGCGCTGAATCTTCTTCCTGAAAAGCACAGCCATGTTGTATCATTAGCCCATCTTGCAATGCCACTTCTGCTAAATCCTCCCTGAAATCTGGACAACTGCTGTTCCTTGTGTTCATACCCAGAAATTAGGAAATCCCAGCCTGAAACCAATTTCAAACCCCCCTGCACAGCCTTTGTTCATTAAATCGAATCACTCACTTTGGAGCACGCAGGGCCTTCTGGATTTCCTGGCTTCTCATGATTCTTCCAATATCCGTATTGGTCATCTTGTGCATCGGCAGGCTGCGAAACCAATGTTCAGAGAGTGAGTGGGTGATAAAACCGTGGCTAATTCACCACAACCAGGCATTCAGGAGCAAGTCCCAGTATCCCTTTCCCTGGGAAAGGGGAAACTTTCCTGCCCCCCTGGCTGCCTCACTTGTAGTCGCTCTTGAGCGTGGCTGCCTTGCGCCAGGTGCCGTACAGATCGTCCAGCTTGCGGAACGCGCTCTCGGTCCAGATGCAGAAACGCCCCACGTGGCCTCCAGGAGCAAGGCGCAGCAGGTTCAGCTTGTTCACGTTCAGCAGAGTGATTCCTGCAGGAAAGCAGGCAAAGTAACACCTTCAGTTTCAGTGATTAAAATCGAGGAATGTGAGGCTAAGCAGTAGACAAGATGCAGAAAGAGACTGGGGTTTTTGGCTTCGACACTACAGAGCTACACACATCTCTGTATGAACATCTACTGAATTTTAAATTAACAACAATAAGCCTTTTTTCAGTGGCAAACTAACCAGCCTCATTTTTAACTGCCCCAAACACAGCTGAGGGCTGGAACAGCTGCAATATTTGTCACAAAACCCCTAAACATCACCCCAGCAGGTTCTTACAAAGATCAACCACTGCAGCCAGTCAGCACTTCCACCCAATCATGTGTTTCAGAAACACGGACCATGAAGTGGAATCTCATCATTCCAGGCAGTGTCCCGACAGAGGAGCGAGTGTGTCCCAGGTTAATTACCGGGGATGTTCCGGAAAGCCCTGATGATGCCGTTGTCCTCGTTGTAGATGATGCAGGGTCCCCTGCGCTGGATGCGGCGGCGATTCCTCATCTTGCCCTTCCCGGCCCGCATGCGCTGGGAGGCGTAAACCTGGGAAAAGCAGAAACTGAACATCCCAAGAGCCCACAGGCCAGCGGCCAGACCCAACACACTGCGTGGTCAGAACTTCACCATCGTCACTGCAGATCTGCAACACGGACCGGTGAGATGTTCATCATTCTCGAGTCAAAATACAGAACTACTTGGAATTCCTAATCTAATAACTGCACAGCTGAATCACCTGGGTTCTGCCCTTCAGATCACACCTTCCCAGCTCACCTTTTTGATGTCATTCCAAGCTTTAAGCTTCTTCAGGAGGAGAACAGCTTCCTTGGTCTTCTTGTAGCCCTCAACCTTGTCCTCAACAACCAGAGGAAGTTCTGGAATCTCCTCGATGCGGTGGCCTAGACAGGATTGCAGAAGACATTCAGTGCTGCTCACTAACCTTGGCTGGACCCATTCCACATTATTGCTTTGTATATTCATAAATGATGTATGATAAATTAAATTCATGATAGAAATTCATGAAATGAAGCCAGGCACAGTAACCAGAGCAGTGACGTTCCAGTGGTGTCTTACAGGTCTCACACAGGACTTTGTGTACCTGAGTGTTGGGTAGATCTTTGCCTCCATGAACAGAAATCAAACTGCACTGCAAGACTCCATCTAAGCCACCACAAGTACCCAACAGTGGCTCAGACAAACAATTGCAGAGGCAGAATTCTCACCTTTAGACATGACCAGAGCTGGCAGGGCAGAGGCAGCCAGAGCAGAGCAGATGGCGTAACGCTTCTGCATGATGTTCACTCTGCGGTGCCAGCGCCGCCAGGTCTTGGTCGGGGCGAACATGCGGCCGCCACGACACATCTGGGAGCTGCAGTTAAGGACAACTTCTTGGAGATTTCTTATCCCAAAGTGACTTCTGATTGCTTGCTCAGCATTAATGGGTCGTCAACCACCCGTGCCAGGATTCTGACAGCAGGCAACTGTCCCTGGGCACAGGGTAAGGCGCAAATTACGACATCATGGCAAGACAGAATGGGTCATGTGGTTCGAGAGCAGGAATCACATCAGATGAAGTCTGAGCTGCAGCCATTACTTCAAGAAAAAGATTCCATCTCACATTTAGATAATTAAAAACCTTTCTGCTGGTTGAGTTCAGTGCCCCCAAAGCCAGCACAGCCCTGGAAGGATACGTTGCCAAAGGCACCCTGGCCAGAGCGGTGAGTGCCACCACCCCGGACACGCGGGATTCGAGCAACAGCTCTGCCAGTACCCCATGATTCAGCACTGGTCTGGTGACCTGCAACAGAGAGAGACATCATGAGGGTCATTCAGGTGACATCACTGCCATGCTCCCACAGCCAGAGGGATGCTGAACTCAGGGCACTGATCAGAACTTCCACCCAATCATGTGTTTCAGAAACACGGACCAATGAAGTGGAATCTCATCATGTCAGCATAACAAAATCTCAATCAGGAAAACTTAATCCTAGTCTGTTAATGTACCTGATTCTGACCCAAGATCTTTAAGACACTTATTTTAAGCTTGATCCTCAGTCTGGAGGTCTGACTTGGCACTGCTATACATAGCAAGTTAGGATGTTTGTGTGAAACTTAGAAATAAGGTTAAAAAGGCATGTTCCTAGCACAGACGTCTTGGGAAGCAGAAGTTATCTGCACAAACAACAGAAGCAAGTCTAACAAATGTCTATTTGCAGCTTTTCCTTGAAGAATGCCTCAAGCAAGTCTCACAAAGTCAATGTAGTGCAGGGATTTCACCTGGAACGTTTTCAGCCATTTTATGTTTTTCCTGCAAAGAACGATTATTTCATCTGAGGACTGCAACATGCACTTCAAGCAAGACCACAGAGTACCCCAAAATACCACCTTGATGCTCCTCAAAATAATAAAACTGTATTTTAAACCATTTAAAACCACAGTGTTAACAACTGGCCTTGCCTTTTATACAGAACCCCACGGATAAGCACTCCTCTTATCCCAACCCCAGCTTTATTTCCATGTGAGCCCTCATGCCATGCAGTGCAGCCCTGATGCCTTGTGAAGGCTGACCTAGAGCAGAGGCTAGATAGAGTTAAAGAGCAAAGTAGGGAGGCTTATTTTTTAGGAGGCTTCAATGGATATACCTTGGGCAGCACAAGAGCCCAGCCAGGGCTACACCCAAGATGAACCAAAATGGTCACAAAAATGGATGTCTGGACATGGGGTCTCACATTTTATAAGTTTTGGTCTTTTGGCATATTGGAGCTAATTGTCCAATTGCAGCTTTAGCTTATGAAGTCCCATCCTTCTTGTTTTTCTCTCTCCAGCCCATGGTGTTTGTGCTCTTGGGCCTGAGATTTGGATCATTCGTCCTTGGTGCCCAGCTAGAGCAGGAATTGTTTTGTGTCCCTACCCTGTGAAGAGAGCTCCCCATCCCCTATGACGAAGCTCAGACTAAAGCAGTGCACACCCTACAGTACTCCAGAACCTGAACATAAAAGCCAAACGGCGAGGCAGCAGCCTGAGCTGTACCTGCGAGCTCGCTGACGGCGTAGGGCTGCCGGTTGTTCTTGCGCAGGTTGGTGTGCACAAAGTTGACCACGTCGGGCCGGATGGGCGCCCTGAACACGGCGGGCAGCGTCACGTTCTTGCCCGACGCCTCCCCCTTCTCGGAGTACACGGAGATCAGCGGCCGAGCGCAAGCCTGGGGAAGCACAAACCCTTTAAGTACAAAGTGAAGTGCATTCCTGGCGTTGGAAGCCCTCAGATATTGCTCAGAACCGAGGAGTCGTCAGCTCAGCAGTGCCAGCACAATGACAGCAGGCAACTGTCGCTGGGCACTGGATAAGACGCAAATTACGTCATCACAGCAATATTGTGCTCCAAAGCTCACCTGCAGACAACTACACCTGCATTCCCAAGGAATTTGTACAATTCAGCCTCTGGGCTCTGTAATAAACCCCTTCAAAACTACTTCCCAGCTACTACTAAAAAAACCCACCTGTATTAACCAAACATTTGTAATTAGTTTTAAGAAATACTGTAACCAGCTCATCAAACAGTGTCAGAGGACACTGAACAACCTCTGGTGCTTTAAAATTTGCGTCCTGAAAAAAGAAGCTGCTCTCAGCACCAGCTGCCTGTGAAAAGGCTGAAAGGATGCCCAAAAATAGCCAGAGGATGAGCAGCACGCTTTTAAAGACAATGTTTTAGCATTGTATTGTATCAGTAGTTAATTAATCTGGTGGTAACTGTACAGGCAAAGCATTTTGCTTCTCCTTCCCTTCCCACTCCAAACTGAGCAGCCAATAGCACCATCTCTGCATGTGAGATGCATGTGACACTGGTCCCAAGCAAGGCTCTGGGCCCTGGTGTTAACCCAGAGACCCCAACACAAGCAACAAACTTGACCAGGATGAAGGCATCGGAGCACAATCTGAGCTGTATTGGCACGAAAAACTGTTCATTTGCAACCTGATTCTAGACCAAGGTCTCTTAAAACCTGTTTTGCAAGAAAAATAGGTTAATAAAAGAAATATATACAAGCCGTTCTTCCCACTCTACATGGGCGCAAACTCCCGTGGGGCCTGTTTCGCTTTAGATAAATACATCAGGAAACTACAAAGCGCTGCTAGATGGCGATGGGGACCCATCCCATCCCTTCCCGTGCCCACGAAAAGGAGAACTTTAGGCCGACCATGCCGAGCTCCCTCCCGCGGCCTCCCCGGCCCGGCCCGGCCCGGCCCCGCTCTGTCGCTCACGGGCTCCACGCGGCCGCCGAGCACTGACGGGCCCAAAATGGCGGCCGGCGCCGGCCGGTCAACCCCTGACACCCAGTCCAAGTTCCGGACCGAGCTCCAGCCCCGGTCCCAGTCTCTATCCAAGTCTCTTCGGCCCCGTCGCGCCCATCCCGAGCTCTTCGGGCGCCTTTGTCCCGCTCAGTTCCCAGCCAAAGCAGGGGACTCTGTTCCGGCGGAGGGATCTAGCGTGACGCGTCACCCTCCCCTCACAGACACCGCGTAGCGCCGGCGGGCGGGAGGTTCGACTGTGGCGGGCGGCGATGGCGGCGGAGCGGCGGCGCCGGGCGGTTGGCGGCCTGAGCGGGCTCCTGCTGCGGTGGGGATCGGGACTGTTCCCAGCGCTGTCCGGGCTCTTGAACTGGTGTGGATCGGGGTCACTGCCTGGGCGTCTCCGCTGCTCTGCTGAGGGAGATCTGGCCCCGCTTGTGGGGAGGCTGCTGAGGCTCCGGTTGTAGCCTTGGAGTGTTTATTGTATGTGGGTAATGCTGGTGTTTAACGAGGAATATTGAGGGGAAAGGTCGTGTATCTCAACGTTTTCTTTTCTTTCAGGATGCGTGAAGAAGGAAAGGACAGTATCCCTGAACATCCCTATATCTATGAGGTAAAATCATAGACTGGTTTGGGTTGGAAGGGAACTTGAAGATCATCCCGTTTCCTCCACGGCCATGGCAGGGACACCTTCCATCTGTACCAGGGCCTCCCCAACCTCACAGGAAGGATTTCTTTATAATTTCCAATCCACAGCTACACTGTCAGTATGAAGCTGTTCCACCTTGTCCTGTCACTTCATCCTCTTAAAAAAACCGCTGAAATGCCGTGTCTCTATACAGTATATTACAAAGTTTTGATTTTTTTTTTTTTTTCAGACTGATGTAGAGATCTCATTGGTTGGTGGCAGTTGCAAAAATCCTGTTGAAAAGTTTTGGAATGGAAGCAGCACAATGTATATTTTGCAGAAAGCTGTAAGTGTGCTTGGTAGATGTTAAATGCAATCCAGACTTTTGAATTCCCATCAGATGTTTTTCACACACCTTACATGCACATTTCTCTTCAAGACACACAGTGAAGAAAGCGACTCCATGGAGGAATCAAGAGCAGATGATGCTGTTTACACCTCTGAGGTTTTGCCAAAGGAGACTCCTGGAGCCCTGGCTCTTTCTGTTGGAAGAGCAAAGTAAGTGTGAAAGCTTTTGAGGGAGTTTTCTTTTGTAATTCTGTGTCTTTTTCTAATAATCCAAACTTGTATTTTCAATGCCCTAAATAAAATTACTCATTAGTTTATGAGGAGTTGTGATTGTTTTCCAGCCTCCAAAAGGGCCTTCCTACTTTTAATGGCTAAAAGTGTTTTAAAAAGTAGCTAAAATCCAGGTATTGGAAAAGCACTTGTGATCTGGGCTTTTGGGGGAATGGGATTCACTGGGTGTAGATGAGCAAAAAAAGCTTGTTTTTTTGGTAAAGCTCCTGTTAAAAAAAAAGGCCTAAAAATCTGATTTGCATCTTTGGTGTTATTAAAATACCAATGCATGGTGTCAAAATGTGGTTTGCCTAACTATTCTTTTAACTAGCTTAGAATGTAATTTTCAATTATCATTTTAGAATTTTCAGTTTACATTAATATACTGTGTTATTTGCTGGCATCTTACTTTCTCCCTGTTCCTGTTTCTAGGCAGTTGATTTCCTTGTACACAATGGTGCAAAACCCAAACGTGACCTCCCTGGGGATGAGTGACCTGGCTGTGCTTCCTCCCCTGTGGGCCAGGTCTGATGGCTCTGATCCTCAGCACACCTGCTGGATGGGAGCTGAGCCTCTCAAGGCTGGAAACAAAGTCACAGGGCTCAATATTTACATGGTTTCATGTGATGGTAAGGTGGTCATGGTGCTCAGAAAATTAAATGAGGAAGGCTAAAAAATGTGGGAATGCTGATGTCAGAATGCTGTCTTTGTTCTGTGTGTGATACTGGCTTTGAAATGCTCTGTATTCCTGGTTTTAATGAGCAAGAAGGGATTAAAATAAGAGAAAAGATCTTTTTATCCAATGCCATGGGCTGGAATGGCTTTTAAATCTCCTCAATGTACCTGTAGCTGTACAGGCCTACCTCAACTCATTTTTAAACTGTTAAACTGCTGCCATTCAGGATCTTACACAACCTCTGACCTGTTCTAAACATTTATACATGTTCATATCAGCTCTTATATCACCAATAGAGAAATGCAGGGAGATTCCTGCTTTCTAAAGGACAGCACGAGTCATGCCTCACCAAATGGAGTATTTGGGAATGAATTTGAAGGGCCAAATTTAAATTGTGTCAAAAGGGTTTTTTGATTCTCACTTTTTTCCTTTCCTAGGTCCTACAGCTGATAAAACCCGTTTTCCAAACCTGGAAGAGCTCAAAATGGAACATAAAATAAGACATCATTCATCTGTTGTAAGTTTTTATGCTCTGTCATGGCTTCAATTGAAGTTTAAAAACTCTGTTTTGGGATTTGTGATGCTGGTTTGGGGAAGCTTTTGAAATTCTCTATGGAAACCACCTTAGTATAATTCCATAGTGTAACAGTCTGATTTCAGGTCATGTTTATAATGCATTTGTCTGGTATTACCCTTTTTTGCATATTTGTGAAATGCTTTTAAAATTATTTTGTCTGTGCTAGTTTTGTTATTCTTATTTTTGAAATCTGTTCTTTTTAGGTGACAACAAAAGGATTTGCTCGGTATGAGCTGATTGCAGCTGCTGCAATAGAGGACACCATTGCAGAATCTGGAAGCAACATCTATGTGGATATCACCTGGAATGGTGTGGAAAAGATTCTGGAGACTCCCCCAGTGATCTCTGCTGCCACCCTGGTAAGTCAGGATGGAAAAGGCAAATAAACCCAAGCTCTTGGCACTACTCACATCATGAGTAGTACAAAGGATAGAAGATAAAAGCAGTGTAACCTGTTCATAAGCTGAATTATAAGTGTGCTGACATGCTTCTCACTGATGAAAATTTTAAGACATTTGATTTCTAAAGTTTGAAACTGAGATAAACTTGTGGCACTTTCAGAATATTGCCCTGGAGTCGGGGGACCCCAGAAGTCCTGTGTTCCAGCTGTACCGAGAGCTGCAGTTCCTCTTGGTGAGTGCAGGGGACAAATTCCAATTTCACACTTGCATGGAAGGGGAATTTTATGTGCCAATAATTTACTTTATTGAAAATTTCATCGGACCTTTCAGAGATAACTTCAAGCGTTTATTTTAGCTGAAACTTTGAGCTCAGTTTTAGAAATCTTGACTATAAAGAGGATAAGGCATCCAGGAAATTCTGAACATTTGTAACCCCTGGTTAGCTGTGCAGAGATTCGTGGTTCTTGGTGAAGTTGTCTGTGAAAGATGACACATGCAGGACTCCCAGGAAGAACTGATTTCTGTTGGGGTTTTCCTGCTGCTTTTAGGCTTTGGCTGAAGGTCTGAAGACGGATGTGACCGAGTGGCCTGAGCCATCAGAGTCTGAATCAGCTCCTAAACTGGTCCAGGAATTCCTGACTGGTAATTGCTGCTTGTTCCATGGGGAGGGAGGGGTGTGGCACTTCACAGGGATTAAAGGGAATTCCACATACAACTTTTAAAGCCTTAGAACTGGGAATGTTCATTTCTGTGCTGTAACCACTGCACAGAGTAGTTGAATAGGTTAATACATATTTGTCATTTTTCTTTGTCCTAATATCATAGATCAAAGTAATAATAATAAAAAATATTTCTTAAAAGTCTTTTCAGACTATATCCTTACCCAATAAAACCATTTTAAAATGACTCAATTCTATTCTTCATTGTATTTGTTAGTTATGATGTGCCTGGGGATTAATGTTTAGTTTGATGACACTTTTCATAGTGGTGGAACTTATTTTTTTAACTTTACTAGATTTAAAAAAGAAGCTGGATGGAGATTATATATTTGAAGACAAGAATGAAACAGAGGTGTGTGCAATTTCCTAATAGCTGCTTTGTCATTTTGCTTTCACTTTTAACTGCAGTTATTTTAGATTTTGACTAAATCTTAAATATTGTTTATATGTGCAAATAGTGATGTAAAGGAATATGGATCTCTTGCTTTCTGCTGCGTAAAAATAATGGGAAAAGGTCTGATTTCTTCCAGGAATTCTGACCTTTCTGTCATTGCATTCTATTACTAATTTGCTTTTCTTGCCTAATTTTGTTATTTGGTGCCAATTTAATAGTATCAGTTGAATATGTGTCTTACTTATCTAGAGGTTTATGGTATTTGTATTATGGTATTGCCATTGAAGCAATGGGCAAATTCAAATGATAAAAAATGTGTTTGGTTATATTAAGATTTTTTTTCCCTCTCAGCTTACAAGGAAAGGTTTAGGTCTATTTTCTGTTAAGAGAGAAGCAGCATTTTGTTGATAATCCAAGAATATATTGATTTCTGTGTCAACAGAGCTATTCTGTTTGAGGATTACAGGGAAGTACTTTTCTGCTCTGAGAATTGGTGTGTCTGGATTTTGGCCTCCAGGCACTGCTGGGTACACAGACAATACCTGGCTGAGATCTGAAGTCTCTCTGACAGTGGCTTTTGTTTCCTGGTCCAAGGCTAGCAGTTGTCCAGTGTGATAATTCTGCAAAGAATCAGACTTGCTGTTAGATAAAAGTATACTGCCAAATTACTGTGTTAGTTTCCCTGGAAAAGGGAGGAAATCAGTGATGCAGCCACTTTTGGTCTCTGGAGAAATTCAGATGTGGAAAGTTTTTGACTTTAAGACACCATTTTTCATTGAATACCCATAAATTCTTCCAGGAAATCAAATGTGACACAGCTGCTGTGGACAGTTGCATAAAATCAATCTTTGGTGAGCGAGGAGACCTGGATTTCACTGAGCAATTATGGTGCAAAATGAAAAGTAGGTGTATTGTGCCTGTTTTCCTTTCATTTTCTTCTCTGTCTGCTAGACAGTATGGCTTTTTCAGGGAAATTCCTGACCATTGCTGAGTTTTAAGGACTCATCAGCTCTTCAGAAAATTGGTACCAGCAATACCAATTGCTCTCTTCCTAAAAGAGCCCGTTTTAGGGATGTAGGATGATCTATTTTCTTACAGCCTTCCAATGGCTGACCAGCATCTAACCGGAGATAATTTCATTTTGTTTGACTGCAAAAGGTATTAAACCATTGATAGTCTCTAAAGCTAAAACCCATCTGCTCTAAAACTGAAAACTTTATAATTCCTTTTTCTCTAGATCTGAAGGACAATTTTCAGTGTATATAGAATTCACTGGTCTCTGTTAATCATTGTGTTTTTAGAATAATCTTTTTTAAAGTCATCATATGACAAAGGTGCCAAAAAGCTGTGCAGTCTGTAATTTCAGCTCTCATTCCTTAACTGAGGGGTTTTGTTCATGCAAGGGTGTGTTGGCCTGTTGTTATTGACTTAACAGCCAGAAAAAGAGCCTGGACTGATAATTAAAATATTGTGGTTTTCTTTCCAGGTGTCAGTTCCTATCAGGAGTTAATAGACTGTTTCACACTGGTCATAAAATCCCTGGAATGTGGTGAGATACAGCCATGGGTATGTATTTGTGTTTCACAATAGAAGTTAAAGTTTGGAAGAGTTTAGAGTAAAATACAGTTCTTGTCCCTTCACTGCCCCTCATTTGTGTTATTTTTAAATTGTGTTTCTTTGGTGTTGAACTTCTGAACACTGTTGATGGTGTTTCATGCACAGTTACATCACAAAAAGATCACAAAAGTTACATCAAAAAGATTTGTTTCTTTTTAGATTCATCAGGGGAGTAGCAGTTTCTTAAGTCAGTTGATCCAACAGTCCTACCATGGAAAGATGGAGGATGTTTCCCTCAGTGACATCACTCCCATTCAGATGCTCCTGGAGATTGGCTTGGAGAAGATGAAGAAGGATTATGTCAGTTTTTTCATAGGTGAGCCTGACACTGGGTAACAGCATTAGGAATTCAGGAGAAAAGGTGTTCCATGCAGGAAATAATGAACTTTTTGGGTAACCTCTATCTCTTCCTTCCCATCTGCTGAAGTGCAGTTTTCAGCTTCCTTAGTAATGGAACTTTTCAGCTTTTAAATTTCAAAATTTTAAAAACTAATTTGTTTCAAAAGAAGTATAGTTTTGTGTTTTACCATTGTTATTATCCCTTCATTTCTTTTTGGCATCTGTCATCCTGCTCTCATTCTTTGTTTATTTGCTTTTTTATTTTCACTACTTTTGTAAACTTGTATGTCCTGAGGAGAGTGGCTGTCTCCAAGTATACAGTGGGTCTCTTCATTGTGCAGCCTTGGTGATAAATGAAATCATGCCTTGACCATGCCACTTTAGAGGGGTTTTCTTCTTTGGAATGAATGATCATGTCAGTAAATAACGTCACACTCCTGCTGACTTTGTCCTTTAGCAGATTTCCTGTTTGATCATCTGAATGTTGTTTATATTCTGAGACCATGTATTAAGTTTTAATTTTTTTTTCCTGCTGTTCCTTTTACAGGCCAAGAACTTGCAACAGTAACCTACTTGGTGAGATGCTTTATTTTTATTTTATAAAGCAGAGCATGCTTAGCTGATAGTGGGATGCAAATCATATAAGCTGAGAAACTGAACTGCAGATCATGAGGCTGGAGATGTCAGAAATGCAGAAATGTCATTGTTTTGTTTCCTTATTCCCAGATAATTCCCTTGATATCTGATCTGGGTCTCTGTCAAGGCAGTGAACATTTGTCACACTTTGATGAGACTTTGTTCTGAGTCTGCTGGGCCACTCTAAAAATCTTGGCTTCTCCAAAGAAGCAGGAAGATGATTTTATTTGCTGAGGGTGTGTGGTGTGTCTGTAGCAATGGAGTGCTCAGGTAAGAACAGAAGTTCTTTGCTCTTCCAGGATTACTTCATTTCCACATCAGTGGGGCTCCAGGAACAAGTCCACCGTGTTCAAAAGCTTCACCATATGCTGGAAATAATGGTCAGCTGTACAGGCTTACTGCAGTTCAGACATGAGAACCTCTTCCCTTTGACACAGTAATTATTTCATTTCTACTTTTGCTCTTTAAATGATAGTCACAAATAGAGTTTGTTTGGCAGTTTTAAAGAAACGCCAAGATGTTGGTGATAGTGAGACTGCAGAAGGAGCAATTGGATCTTCGTGCCAAATTTTGCTTTGGGACTAAAAGTGAAAACGAAAGGAAATAATAAAATATGGGAGTATAGTTAATTTTGCACAAGGTTTTTGCTCTGTTGTACAAGCATTTCTTTAAAGAAAGTAACCTGATATCTCTTGTAGGATTTGCATGAAGTATTACAAGGAAAACCCTCTGAATGAGAAGCATGTGTTTCAGCTGCCCATCAGACCAGCTCTTGTGAAGAAATTCTATCAAAAGTAAGAAAAACTTCAGCATTTGCAGCATGAAATTCAGATGTGACTGAATACCTGACTCAGTTTTGATGTTTTTTGATTATTCTCTCAGTGATAACCCTGAAGTCTGGAGGGTGGAGATAAGCAGTGGGCATGGACAGAAGGAGGTTAAAACAACGTGGCAAGTCAGCACCACTGCTCCTGTTGAACATGGGACATCAAACAATTCAGGTGGGGAATGCTGGTGGTGAAATGAAATAATCAAGGCACAAACTTCAAAGAAATTCAGTTTTTATCCTGAATTTAGTGGGTCTGAGCTTTATTTTCAGCAAAGGCAAAATGCTATTTTGCCTTCTGCTAAAAGAGTGAGGTGTTATTTACAGAATTAAGGATATTCAGAAAGTGGTGACTTTTTGCCTTCTCACCTTGACTGAGTTGTTTTTAGAGTTAAAATGACAAAATAGCTACAAATATGAGATGATCGATACCCAAAAAATCTTGCAACTTATTTCTAAAATGTTTGCCAATGAATCTGAGAAGAGTTTTGAAGAGAAATTTCCCTGTTGTTAATGCTGGTCTCAAGTCAGAGAAGGTGCAAAGGGGAGAGGATCTGCCTTGCTGCAGGCAAATGCAGAACAAGTGGAAAAGCATCAGAATGGGGAAGAATTAAGCAGAGAGACTGGTACAGAAATGATTTGCCTTTTTTGGGATGGGGTTTGTTGTGAGACCTTGGTAAATCTTCCCTGTCATTATTGATTTTTGTCATGAAGTGCTTCAGTAAAACTGCACTTTGAAAACAGTTCTGGAAGCTGCTCCATGGACTAATCTCTACCTTCTCACAAGAGTGGCTAATCCCAACTTTTCCCTTTGTCCTTGCAGGTTTCTTGTCTGACTCCACAGTAAATGGAAGCAGTGAAGAAAGGCTGTATTTTATTACCATGACTCAGTGCAGTCAGGTGCAGTTCACTTAAGTTGATGTTACTGAGCAAGCAGGACTGGAAAGGTACAGAAAGGGGGAAAATTCAGTATTTTCTGTCCCAACAGAACCTTTAGAAGCTCTGGGCTTCAAACAGTTCATCTTCACTGACTTGTTTTATTACACTTAAGTGGGACCTCCACAGCCACAATTCACCTGTAGGCACCTCATTTGTTAAAAATGCAGTGCAATTATGACTGTACAGTATAAATATTTTGTAAATATGGTGGATATTTTTCATATATTTACAGACATTCAACAAAGTTGTGCGCTTTGGGGTTTCATATTTTATTTTTTGATCATTAAAAATGCAATCAGACCTGTTCAAAGTGTGAATTATCTTAACCAACAAACCAAGCAATATTGTTATGTTCTCCTGGGATCAAGTGATGCTTCATCATCCTGAAGGATTTGGAAAGCTCTTCATCCAGGGCCTTGGGATCTTCAGCCAGTTTGGGTTTCTTTGTCCCTGTATTTATATTTTGGAGTATTCTTGAAAATACTTCTCTCTCCTCTTCAAATTATTTTATTCCTTCAATGTGAAGTGAGTTATTTTAACAGTGTTGTCTTCCATGTTTTGCATAATTTTTTAAAAAACAAAATCAGTATAATTGGCTGGACATAATCATTTAAATATGTTGGCAGTTGCATGTGTTATGTTGATTAATCAGTGAGGTAATGTTTTGGTGGTCTAATTTAAACAATTCCATAATTTTGTACATGCTGACTAAATAATCTGAGACAGAAATATTTTGTATTAAAAACTAAACTATGGGTAAGTAAGAATAAGGAACCCCCCCAATATTAATGCTTTTTAAAAATATAAATTATAGATTATTATTATATATTTTTATAACTTCTGGTTTCAAGCACAGGAAGTTGTATTTCAAGTACAGCCAGCTGAATTGGGGAACTAAGTTTTTATAGTACTTGTTTCTACCTGCAGTAGAAGGGAATTTAAGGTGGAATATTAATTTTGGAAGTACTTGCATTGCTTAAAATCCACATTTTCGTGTGTGTATAAGGTAAGTAAACTGCAGGGATGTGGTTTAAATCTGATTTGGAAGTTGTCACCTTGCATTACTTCAAACAACTCTTTTCCACACGTAAATAGCAAGGTGTATATTATCCTAACTTTTAGACATTAATAAATTAATATTTAAGCAGTGCTCTTGGAATATTTAAGTTCTTTTATATTTTAAAATCATGTATCTTTCTTCAAATAGCAATTACATGGTAATCAAAATGCTGTTGATGAACAGACTGAAATTGGAATTTGCAAGCAGCATTTAATCACTTGAAATTTGTACTGGCAAGATTTGAATCACTTTACTCTTAACTATTTTTCTGATAATGTGTAATATTTTCCAATAGGGATTGTAAAATCTACTACTTAGAATCAGTGGAAAGAGAATGTATTTTGTATTTTGTTAAAAACAAAGAGGAATTGAATAGAAAAATGATAAAAGCTCTAGGTGGATTGGTAAATAATATTTCATTACAGGGGTATAAAAAGAAGCATCTGTGGTAAATTTAAACTACACAAATAAAGGAGTTGCAGCTTAGTTATTTTGGCCAGTGAAGATATGTGCAAACATCAATTTTAGCTGTGGTTTCGAAGGTAGAATATGAGGAGGACAATACTGATGAGAATGCAGAGTGTGAAAACTGTAGGAAGAACAATCTCTGTCACCATTTCCATGTGAGTAATCAGGGAATCTAAAATTTGAGAAATGAGGAATATGTAAGAGATTTAATCCCCTGGATACAGTAATACCTAACTTAGAGTTAACATAAAGATTTTTTTGAACATAAAAATGGCATAAACAGCAAATCAAGCAAACAGAATTTCCTAAGTCTGCCAAAGCTGGAGCAAATCCATGATAGTTTTCCCTCTCTTTTTATTCCTGGAGACATGTCAGTGCTCAAAGGGCTGCAGAAATTGTCCTTGCTGTGAATTAGCTACAGTGCATTAACAATATTTTACTGGTCCTCTGATATTTATTTCTCTCACCTGAAGGTGAAAGAAAATTGTCAAAGAGAAATCCTTAGGAAGCTTTGGCCTTTTTATGATTGTTCTGTATCTGTTTGAAAAATTAAATGGGTTTTAGTTTGTAGAAATTTATTCCACAGAGAAGCCTGGAAGAGTTCAGTAAACCCAGTTCATTCACTGAACATGGCTTGGAAGTGGAGGCTGAGCAGGATTAACTTAGGCTGACTGCTGGGATGTTTCCTACCACATGGAGTTTAGCTCATCCTCTTGTGAGAATCTATAGTAGTTATTTGATCTTAATAAAATCCCTAGTCCAGGAATTCTGAAAGGTCCTGAATTACACCAGGAGGTTTTTAGGTATTCTGGATCAGTTGTGTTGGGGCTTCTTTGTTTCCAGGAGTATCAGAGCCCAGATTTAATCTTAGGCCAGTCCTTAGCCCTTTCCTTTCTTTTTATAGTTCCACTTTATGTAAAAGTCAAACATTTAGAGATTTTCTGGCTGTGTGGTTTTCTTGATTTGTCTGGGTTTGGTTTGTGTTGAAAAAGCATTCAGGAGTTTTATTTTAAGGAGAATCTCCAACCTCAATTTTAAGTAGCTCTTCCAGTTCCTGTATTTCAGTAACATCCACAGCTGATCCATTTAGCTACAGTGGTTGTAGTTGGAGACAATAAATAAAAAGTTTTCTTTACAGGCTTGTAGTGCTTTTGGGGAGAAAATACCTTTTAGCAGCATTCAGAGATCAATTTAATATCTGAACTTTACAGAATCTGCTTTTGTAGAAAAACCAGAGGCATCCTTACCTGCAACAAGGTGTTGGTGTGTGGCAGAGCAGGTGTCCATGGCCTTCTGGTGCCAGCTGTCCACCTGGGAGGGTGACACTTCTGTGAGACTGAGCATCCTCCTCACTCCCCCAGCTCCCTCCTTATCCCTATAATTAACTTCAAACCACTTCATTCTACCAACATGTGAGTTTCTGAAAGTATCTTTATGGTTTTTATTTTGGGGTTATTTCTCTGAGTTAATTGTTTAATAAAATTTGTAATGGCACATAATGCATTCCAGGTTATTTTCCAGTAGGGTAGGACATATGTGGAATTTTCTGCCTAGAAATCTGACAGCACTGCTAAATAACTTCTGATGGAGAATTTTTGACTTCATCAGTAAGTCCAGTTAGAATGCTTTAGAAACAGTAATTAAGTCTGTTCCACTTTCAGTATCTGAATATCTCTGCATCAAACAGATCCCTGTTTTACAGAATCAAAGTGTCACTTAGTGTCACTTCTGTACCATAATCATACAAATTGTTTCCTGAAATTCAATGTGATATTTGCACATAAAGAAAAAGGAAAAAAAATCAAAATTAGCAGCTGACATCACCTCTCTTGGATTTGGGAATCCATTTGCACTGATAATGTTTTTATAGTAGTCAACAGATGCCTTTGGGTACCGTGGTTTGTTCTTGTTTTTGAAGTCAATGTGGTAAAGCCCAAATCTTTCAGAGAAGCCTTTGTTCCATTCAAATTTATCCAGCAGTGACCAGGCAGTGTAACCTTTGACATTTACACCATCGTTTAGAGCTGGAAACAGAACACAAATCACTGGTAAAGGTGGGGTTTGTCCTTCAAATATGGTTCTGTAAATGTTTTGGTTTATAGCAGGAAGAGATGGGGAGCAGGACAGAAAAATCAAGTACAAATTAATTCAGATTCTTTGAAATTGTTGTCTTTAGCTTAGAGGTACTAGAGCTCCATGGGCATGGTAGTTTCTCCTTTCTGAGAGTGGAAACTGAAATATTGCAGTATTAAATCTCAAGTAGGTTATTGTAGTTATTAGTATTGATATGTTTGCTTAGGTTGACATTTGGGTGAAAATCAGAGTGGTATGCTGTCCATTTTGACTTGTGAATAGTTATTTCTCTATGAGGAAAAGGACAAAGTAAAAAATAAGCAGAAGGTGAAAATACTCCAAAAGTCAAATCCTATAAAGCTGTTTTTAAGTGACCTTTGAGTATCTCATTGATGTATCCCTTCAGGTACTGGATCCTCCACTCGTCACACAGCTGAGAGCACTGCATTGTTTCAGACACTCCATTCTCTGTCACATAAATCAGGGGGTTCCCATACTGGGTCTGCAAACAGAAATGTTTAAATGGCTTCACATAAAATAATTTCATTTTAGCAGAATATGTGAATTAGCAAAGTGCATGAAAAACAATTTTCTACATTTACTTACCTAAGTAAGAAGAATGTGTAGTAGGAATTTAAGTTAACTATGGGGCTTATTTTAAAATGGCTGAATTCCGTATTTGCTGAGCTGAAATTAAGGGTTTTTTGACAAAGAAAATTCCCACTAGGACAAGCCCAGTAGCTGTAACTGTTGAAAATCTAAATCTAAACCTGGCATTTTGTTTGCTTCCTTTGTAATTCAAGATCTGCTCTGCTCACCTTGATGAAGTTGAGCAACCTTCTGAACCCCCAGGGCACAGAGTAGAGCCACTTAGGGCCTGGAGCTGGCCAGTTGGGGTCCACCAGTTCAGCCAGGTCAGGGTCAGTGTGGTAACTGGACACTTGGAGGAAGGGAAAGCTCTTCTGCAGAACATAACGAGTGGTAAAATGACCAATTCCCAGGAAATCCGAGGTGCCTTTAATATAGGTTTTCTCTTGCACTGAGAAAGTTGGTAATCTTGATGTCCCCAGGCCCTGCTGGGCACTCTTCCTACCTAGCAAAATAATTATAGGAGACAACTTCTGAGGAGCACAGAAATTGGTTTTCTGTATCTCACCAGCAATAAATCAGAATCATAAAATCCTGGATGGTTTGGGTTGGAAGAGACTTTTAAAATCATCATCTCACCCCCTACCATGGGCAGGGGCATCTTCCACTATGCCAGGGTGCTCCCAGCCCCATCCAGCCTGGCCTGGGACACTTCCAGGGGCTGCCCCAGCTCCTCTGGGCACCCTGTGCTGGGGCCAAGTATGGTTTTCCTGAATTTAGTGTTAATGTCGAGGACACCTGAGCTTAATTGGCGTTTTGAGATGAAATCATCTTTCATCCTTTTGGTTTGGAGAATTAAGCTGGGTACAATACATGGAGAAACAGTGATTTCAAGTGTCCTGGTGTGTCCCCAAAGTGCTTTAGGAGCCATGTCCAGCCCAGGGCCCTTTGCTTTGCTTTGTCTCCCCTGTGCCCTCACTTGTAGCTGTGGCCAGGAGTTATTCCCCTGTAATGTGCTGGAAGCGTGGATCTATTCATGTCACAGCTCCTGGGACTTACCTACATAATTCTTCATAACCTCTGGGTAGTCCCCTCTGTAAATGGGGTTTGCAAACCATCCCAGGTGAAACTGGATGTACCTCTCAGCAGCATCTCTGTCTGTTTGGCTGTGTGGATCAACAGGTTCCCCCCAGCCACTCGTTAGGGAAATTCCAACCATCCCTTAAAACAAAGGGACAGTTCTGCAGTTCTTGAAGCCTTTAGTAGAAAAGCAGCACAATCACAGAATGAATGCTCATTACCTCTCTGCTCCCTGCGCCAGGTGGTGTTGTAGGAGTGCCAAACCTTGGCATGAGTCTGTAAAAATAGTGTTAAAATAAAATAAATCCTGTGCACATTTTCATCCCTTATGGCATGGAAAGCTGGTGAGCACTTTTTGCACTGAGGTCTGCGTGAAAATACCAGACTTTCTTTTGTGTTTATTCCAGAAACTGATTTCATGTAAGGATTCACAAAATCCTTTATGCAAGATTCCTTCCCTAAATTCCAGGGCATCCACATGGAGCTGACACACAGCCCTCAGGACAGGGCTCTGTCCCGTGGCCCTGCTCTTTGGATATCTTTCC
>NW_005054366.1:2101271-2111863 GCF_000277835.1 Geospiza fortis
TTTTACCAGAGACTTCCTGAAGTCACTTGCAACATTCAGGTTTCATTTCAACAAGCCAGGATGTTTGTTTCTAGACTAACCTGGATGTTTTCTTTTTCAACGGCCTTGAAACAAACTAGAGGAGACATTTATAATATAAGGAAATTCAAATTGTTGCAAGTGTTAAATCAAGCACCAAACATTGGTAGTGCCTTGGATTCTGCACTGGAGGTTTAAAGCTAGATGATAATTTCAGTGTCCTGCTTGGAAATTACAGGGCTGTGAAACTACATTTCAGTTTAAGGAGTGAAATCTGATAAAAATCCTGAACTAACACATAATTTCAGGCACAATTTCAGGAGATTTTTTTTACTTTAATGATGTGATGAGCAGCCTTGTAGGCACCACAGCCACCGAGCTTCAGTCCTGGCGCGTGTTCTCCTGTTTCATAGCCCTTTTCAGCCACTGCCTGCAAACACAGAGGCACAGTCAGCCCTGCCCTGGGCTCCAGAGCCAGGGGATGTGCTCCACACTCTGCATCCTGTGCTCCCCTGCTGGGCTGGCCCTCTGCAACCCCCTCTTCCCTTCCTTGGCTCCCAGTCCCTGCCTGCTTGGCAGCCAGCTGTGGCATTGGGAGCAGGGTGTTGGTGAGGAGGGCTACAGGGGTGAGCTGAGGAATGGGGAAGGGTAAATAACAGTTGCCTTTCCAGTTCTTCATTTCTAATTTCAGTCTCTTCAGTCGAGGAGTTTTCAAAATTTTCCTGGAATTTCATGTCTTAAAACTCTGCCCTTGTGCAAAATCTGCCTGCTGAGATTTTTGGCCACAAAGATTTAAATCTTTCCCCTTCCCTCTCCATTTTTTTCCCCTACTCTCCTCTAGTGTCACTTGCACAGAATTTTGGGAACAGAACAGTGCAGTGGGAGAGTTTGGAAGGAAAGCACTGATGACTTACCCAGGGATTGCTGAATGTAATCCAGTGTTTCACACGGTCACCAAACTTCTCAAAACACAGATTTGCATAATCATTAAAATAATTAATCATGCTTATGTTCTGCCAGCCACCATACTTTTCTTGGAGAACCTTTGGAAATAAGAATTTCAAGATTCAGTAATTGTACTTGAAGGTCAGCTGCTGCTTAAAAATACTTTTATTCCTGTTTAATTCTGTTTCTATTTCTAGCTCAGAAAGAGATTTTTCAAAACTTCCACGCACATAAAATCCAAATGAATAGGAAACATTTACAAATTCTTAAAATCATCCAGGCTTCTCTAATTTTTTTAAGTACTCTTAGTTCTTAACCTTAGGAAATTATTTCTATCAGAAGGCTTTATTTGAGGTTTTTCACTAATTTAAATATTGTCTGACCTGTGGCAGATCCCAGTGGTAGAGGCTCACAATAGGGGTGATGTTGTTTTCCAGAAGACTGTTAATTGTGTCATTGTAGAACTGTATTCCCTTCTCATTCAGTTGCTCAGCTGATGGAAAGCACAGACAAGGAATTACCTGCATTGGTTCCCAAATAACTGGAAGAACAGAAATCTAAAAATATTAATCAAGGAATTTTACATTCTAGTGTTGGGAATTCTGTAATGGTAAAATGCAGACAAACAGAAATCTGTTTAACAGGAATGTTGAACAACTGTGGGTTACTCAGGAGTAAAATTTCTTACAGATAATATTGGAAAAAATGTAGTGAAATCGTGCTTACCTTTGATGCCTGTGGGCATAATCCTTGGCCATGAGATAGACAAGAGGTAGTGATTCACCTTCAGCTCCTTCAGTAACTGAATGTCATCCTGTGAGAAGAAAATCCAATTAACACATCCTGAGGCTGAGCAGAATAACTTCAGTTCTTAACTAATTCTGAATGCAGAATATCTGTGGAAGATTTGCACAAAACAGGATCCAGTCTGGTTTTTTCTGATCTTTGAGGTGATGGCTCGTTCTATTTGAAGCCTTTCTCTTGAAGCACTTTTTTTTGACAGGCCAAAGAAGTCCTGCAATGTTTTGTGCAACTGTGGAGATTGAATGTTTGCACTACAGAAAAATGTGCTGAGGTTTTGCAATACAATTGTATTTATATCAGAATTTGTGTTAGAAAATAATAGAGGGCTGTCAATCTTGACTTCAAACATTTCAGCTCAGGCTCAAAAACATAATTACTTGGACTTTCCTTCACTGTCTTATACTGGAATGAGAAAACCCCCTTAATCCCATATGAATATATGTTCTTTTGCTAAGAAATTGCACATCTTCAGTGTTCAATGAAATTAGAAATTGGTGGTGTTTGTGCCAATGCAAAGAGAATTCTGATGATGAAAGCAAAGAGTGCTCTGGTATAAAGTGGACCAGGTAAGTGGACAAATACTGGCAAGTTTTAGAAAGTATTTCTAAATCCAAATAATCTCTGTGTCAATCTCTTCTGGTGCCATGCCCCAGTGAGCCCCAGCTTCTCTGAGATACGTTTTAAGCTGTTCTTTCAAACTTCTGCTGTTTGAGAGCTTTCCTGCCTTTTCCCATTTTAGTAGAGTAAGGCATAATTAGTTTCTTTTCTCTTAGTTCTTGCTGAGGCCTCTGGTTCTCCCTTGAACTTCATCTACGTGGAGAAATCTCAGAGGAATATAACTTTTATTAAATTAGTTGGAATTCCAATTATGTAACCCTGCCTTCTCACAGTCATTTGGATTCCTCTTGCTGTGTATCTGTCTTTCCTCCAGCACAGTAATTTCAAAATTGTTTTTGATGGTATTAGCCTTGGAAACATGTTGTGAACAAAGCTGCATTGATTATTTGTTTGTAATCCTTTCAAAAAATGGGCAACATCCAGACTGAATTTTAAAGCCTCTGAAAAATACATGGAAAACTTCATACATGCACACGCATGTGATGGTGTTCACAGGGGTTTTAGGATGAGGGAAGAGATGAGGATCTGACTCCATGTTTCAGAAGGCTTGACTTGTTATTTTTTGTTATAGATTATATGAAAACTATACTAAAAGAATAGAAGAAAGGATTTTGTCAGAAGGCTAGCTAAGAGTAGAAAAAGAATTAATAACAAAGGCTTGTGACTGAGACAGTCTGAACCAGCTGGCTGGGATTGGCCATTCATTAGAAACAACCACATGAGACCAATCACAGATGCACCTGTTGCATTCCACAGCAGCAGATAACCATTGTTTACATTTTGTTCCTGAGGCTTCTCAGCTTCTCAGGAGAAAAAAATCCTAAGGAAAGGAGTTTTCAGAAAATATTATGGCTACACACACACACACACAAAAAGTTAATTTTATTTAAAGCTCAAATATGTTTATTGTATTTCTAACTAACCGTTTGGACTTCCTACAGCATCTAGAATATTTTATGACATAAGAATCCTGAAAAGCTGACATGTATTTGGGAAACACTGTGGGATGATTGGTTCTATGAGATTATAATGGAACAAGATTTTACTGAACTGATTAAAAATATCAGCACTCGGTTTTCTAAATTGAATAACCTTTAGAGCAGCTAAAGCTGTCAAAGGGGACACCAGGACCAAGGAGTGGCCCCAGGCCATTAGCAGAGGCGCAGGTGGTTCCTCCTGAGCCGTACCTTGACTCTGTAGTAGCCATCGCAGGCGGAATCTCCCGTCTCGTTCCTGAGCACCTTCCCCTTGCTGTGGGTGAAGGCATCCCAGATGCTCGGCCCTTTGCCATCCTTGTCCCAGGCCCCCTCGGTCTGGTAGGCAGAGCTCCCCACACCCCACAAGAAACCTGAGGGTAAAAACAGGGCAGTTATTGGAACAGGGGAGTTACTGGAGTTATCTTCCTGCTGATTGGTCTGATGCTAAATGCTCATAGGAGAAAGGAACTGGAAGTGAAAGGAAGCACTGCTGGAGAGGCTGAGGTTTTCTACATTTCAAAATGTGTCTGTGCCTAAATAGGTCTGAAAATGGGGAATAAATGAAGGTGTCCTGTTCTGATGCACTGAAAAAAGAAATGGCATCCTTTCATTTATTAAACCTGTAAAATCTGTATTTTACAGTGATGAGGTAGGGCATTGATAGCATAGAAATGTCTTATTGTAAAAAACAAATTAGGGTTCCACATAATTTCTCCCTGCTGGTTTTCATGGTAGTTTTAGCAACTATAAGTTTAGATGTTATGTAAAATATACAGAAATATTCTGGATTATTTTCCTGTTGTTACACAAAATACTGTATCATAAATGACTTGAAAACTCGAGCATGAAAACCTGTCAGTGCCTGTATATTTCTAGTTTTGATTTTGCTCGGATGAAATGTGTTCAAATATGTGTTGAAGAAAGGATAAAGTTCATAAATCCATACTGAGGAGTGGATTGGATAATACTGAGCAGCTTGAAACAAACCCAGCACAGTTATTTCACTGATTTCTTAAATTTGCTACGTAACAAAGGGTATTTTAGTTTATTTCATTAGTTGTAGGTAATTTATAAAAAAGGAGAAGAGTTCTGAGGTGTGACTTGTTACACTTGGATATGAGCTGTTATCTGTGAGCCTGTCCTTGTGTTTCCTGTTGGAGTGGATTTATGGAATGCAGGGTCACATGGATGGATCCCTGTATTCCCAGAGCACATCCCAAAGTGCTCTGCATCCTGCAGCCACTTTCATTTCTGTTCCTGCCATTCCCCTGGAAGGACACAGAAAACCTCCGGGTCACTTCCTTGTGCAAAGGAGCAGGTCTAGAACATTCCAAGCCCGAGCCAGCCGGGTTTGGGCGGTACCAGCTGGGAAGGTGCCGTAGTAGAAGGACCCTGGGTTGTTCTTGGTCCACGGGAAGTCCTCGGCCACACTCAGTGCCATCACTGCCACCAGCACAGCCCAGCACCTCAGGGTGTCCCTCCTCATCCTCACCAGCTGGCCCTGCCAGGGAAAACACAACAGCTCTGTCAGGGGTTGCTGCTCCACAAATCTGGGGGGTCAAAGGGAAAAGCTGGTTCTTTCTGCTGGATGGGAACTATGATTGAAGGCTGAAAGTTTGGGCTGAGTGGAAGCAGCAATTAAACTTTTGGCAGGGTGGGGAAAATGAGGGAAGATCAATCCCCTCAATCAAAATTATAATTATTAGAAGCCACATATTTTCTCTGATGTTACTTATCTTTATTCTAAAGGTCTCTTTGTTGGTACCTATTTTGTTCTGAATTTCAAACTGTCCCACAAATATCAGTAAGTAAAGCCCTCTAACCAGGACAAAAAGAAACAATTATGCTGGTAGCATTTTCCCACCTGTCATGGCAACAATCCCTCTGGAAGGTGAAAAGGAAAATTAATACTTGCAATTATTGCAGTTTTAATTAATTGCAGCTTTTATCTTGATGTTGTCTTTTTTATCCAGTCTCAGCATCAATTTTGAATTGTGACATCGAGTTAAATTATTAGAGAGAACACATTTTAGCTGAGTTAAATAAAGTTTCAGAAGGGGTTTTTAGAAAAGCACTATTTTCCCCAAATTGATACAGTCCCCAAAGGATGTTTTACATTCCTGAGCATCTGTTGGTGAATCTGAAGATGGGGTTGGGCCATGAGAAAAAGCAGAACAAATATTTTAAATAATGATGTTTTGAATTGGAGTACCTGAGCTGCTTTGCAGGTTAGCTCCTGACCAAAATGAACCCCCATATGTGGCAAAAAACAAAAGGCAAAGGACTAACCCCCTTTTCAGAACATGTAATAAATGTACAGCCTCAGAGACCTCCTGTTCCTCTGCTTATTAATGATCATCCCCTAATTAACACAGGAACTGCACAGCTGGCTTGGGAAAATGGAACTACTTCAGCACTAAAGCCTTTAGTCCTGGATTAAAAATATCTCCACCTTGGCATTCCAAATGGGACCATTTAGATTACAGGGTTAAAAAAAGCCTGTAGCAGATTACAAACATTTTAAATCAGGTCCAAATACTCTAGAATTGCTTTTATTTTGAATATAAAAGGTTGCAAATACATGTGATTTTAACTTAGACATTGCTAGTAGCTCTCTGGTTTAGTCAGTAAATTTAAATTTAGCGTTGCCCTTCATCTTCTCATTAGCACTGACCAACAGTCCAGGAAAAGGAGCCAGGAGAGCAGGAAATGTTCCAGGGGTCTGTGATGTTTCTGCAGCTCAGGCACTGCCCCAGGGCAGCAGGGCTCTGGGGTTTTACTGAGTGCTGCTAGCAGCTAGGATCTCGTTTGGAGTTAGGCATAACAACAAAATCAATCTAGTTTTCACTTTTGGCTTGATTATTCTTACTAGTAGAATTAGAAATAATTTCAGTACCTCAAGAACAATAAAACACTTCAGGATTTTACAGCAGTCTATATTGAATAAAACAATCCATGCACAATCTGCTGTGGAATATTCAATCAAACACTTTTCAAATTCATATGTGCATTTTGGAGCTCTTCATTGCTCTGGTTTTCTGGCATGTATCTCTACAATCACAGTAGAAGAAACAGCTTTTCAAATAGTACAAAAAGGTTTAATAAGTTCAGACTATTAGGATGGTCCTGTAAAACCCTTTTTTACCCCCTTGCTGTCTGGCAGCTGAGTTCCCTTCTGCCCTGATTGTAGCTGGAGCTATTTCCATTTCCCCCATCCCTGCCTTACCTGGTGTTCTTCCCAACAGATGTGTCCTATCTGGGAGATTCCTCTGAACTGCCACAAACCTACCAGGGCATTCAGAATAAATTTACTTGCCCAGAATAATTGTATGGAATTAATCCAGGCGATCACAAAACCTCGGGAGAAACATCTAGTTGCAAACAGCATTTTGTTCACTTACAGTCACAACAAAAAAGAACAATCCTTTTGTATCCACAGCCAATGCTGCAGGACAAGCTTTAGCTTAACCACAGGAATCTGTTAGCAATGAGGATTTTCCTTTGTAAGCAAAATGAGCTTTGCACTTATCTACACATTCATCCAGGACTGCCTCTTGAACAAGGGGTTTGTAGATATTTTTCATCAGGAATTGCAGTGATGGGCCAAGGATGGGTGAAACTGAAAAGGGACATTTAGGTGAGATATATGGAAGAAATTCTTCACTGTGAGGGTAGGGAGGCCCCGGCACAGAAGCTGGGGCTGCCCCTGGATCCCTGGAATGCCCAAGGCCAGGCTGGACAGGGCTTAGAGCAGCCTGGGATAGGGGAAGGTGTCCCTGACATGGCAGGGGTGGAGCCAGGTAATCTTTAATGTGCCTTCCAACTCAGAGCATTCTGGGATTCTGAATTCTGTGATTTTCTCTCGGTGCAAATGTCTGTGTCCTGGATGGTGTTTGGCAAGGGAACTAAGTGAGAGATTTGGGGAGGCCAAGGGTTTTGTTTTTACATGGCATCATTTAAAATCAGATAATTAGGATGCAGGCTTGAAAAATCACATGCTTTTTCTTTTCTTTCTAAAGGAATTCCTTATGGTGGTGTCTTTGTGGAGAAAACAACTCTCCAGTCTGGATGTTCAGCTCAAGTTTCAACTTATTCCTTTTACTTCTGGAGTTACCTGCAGTCCCTCTCACACATCATGCCCATTGAAAAGGCACAAAACCAGGTAACCACTGCTGTGCTGAAAATGTGATTTCAGCCATCTCTGCTCACCTGGCTGTCAGGTGAGAAAACCTCTCTGTGCTGAGGGAGAGGGGGCAGAGCCTGAGCCAGGGCAGAGGGAGGCTCTGGGCACCGAGCACAACAAAGGTGTGGGAGCTCTTCCCACACCCGCCCTGAGGAAAGGGATCTCTGGGCAGGGCAGCAGGAGCAGCTCAGCTGCTTTTGAGGGTGGGGGATTTCCTCCTCCCTGCTGTGCACCCTGGAGCTGCTGGGTGCTCTGGCTGGGTGGCTCCTGCCTGGAACCTGCTCTCCTGTGCTTTTGCAGCTGTACAGTTTGTAAACAAACTCCTGGTTATTCCTTTGCTTATCCACTTTTGTCTTTTTTTGCCTTTTTGTTTTTCCTGAGCAGTGCTGGTGCCCTCGCGTGGCCAATTTTATAGCTGAGAATGTTGCCTGGCAGAGTAAAATAAATATCAACATTGCAGTTCTTACAGAGCCTCTCAGAAGAGAGATCTCTGAGATATCTCAGAGATCTCAGAAGTAAAAAATGATCTGAAATGAGAGCAGGAATATCACCAGGAGCTCCTTGTTCATCCCTGCAGGTCTCTCTGTCCACTTGCCTGCCCTCCTGCTCCTCAGGAGGGGCCATTTTCAGGGACAGAGGTGATGATCCTTGAAAATCCAGCAGCTCCTGCACACAAAGGGCAGTGCTGTTTGCACAGCTCCTGCTGCAGGGGACATGGGTGCTGAGGGCACATTTTTATCATTTTTTTTTGGCATTTGGCACATTTTATCTCCTGCAGAACCAGGTAGGGCAGTGAACCAGAGTCACCACAGCACTGAACGATGCCAGAGGTGTGGTGATTAAGGGTGGGCATTACTCATTCCTTGTTAAATCATAATTGCACCTAAAAACACCTCAAGAACAAAGGCTCTGGCACGCCAGCAGAGGCTGGGACTGCTCAGAGAGCTGGCAGGGGAGCAGACTGACAGCTCACCCCTCTCTCCATGTGAGGAGCTGCATGGATCTCACCCAGGGAGCTTGGATCAGGCCAGGGCTGAGCTCAGAGCTCTGCTCTGGCTGCCTGGTGCCATATTCATCAGCCAGGCTGCTGCTTTGGGGCATCACTGAAGTCACTTGGTGAATTGTCACTGACTCAGTGGTCAGGCGGAGCCAGCCCTTGGTGTGCATGAAAACACAATTCTTTCCAACTGCATTTAACATGGGCTGCCAGGAACATGACACTGCTCCACTCTAAGTTGTGTTTGCATAGGTTTTCTTCTCTTAACATAATCTTTTCCTGTGATGTTGTTTCCCAGTTTCCTGCATAAAACCCCAAATTAAAAAAAAAAAAAAAAAGGATCATATTTACATTGTGACAGCTTGGTCATTTTTTCCTCTTGGAAAAGTTTTATTAGCAGCAGTTTTTGAACCATGCCAGAAACACATCAAGGCTATAAAATCTTTTATTGTGTTTTATTGGTAAAAAGAATGTTTCTTAAAAATCTACTTGTTGGAGTCCATCCAAAATTGGCCAGTGAAGTAAAATGCATAAAATAACCTGGAAAGCAGCTTCTGCAATGGGCTCATTCCATGAGTGTGAATTCAGGGACTGACTCTGAGAGTGCTTCACTTGTCTCCAGCCTGGAGTGGATCTTCTTCCATAAATGCTGCAGATATTTATGGCTTTTCTTGCAGCAGGATTCTGTGTGAGCACATCACAAAACCTTTGGCACAGAGCCCACTGTGCTTATCCTCCCCCTTTATTTTCTATCTGTGCCACTTTGTGTTGCAAAAGCTCTTGTCTCCAACTAGACACCAGGGATGGAGCCATCCTAGCAGCAAACCCCTAAACCTGCTATTTATTGGATTTCTGCTTTTAGCCCCTGTGTTTTGATGAAAAAGGAGAAGCTGTCTTTCCTAATTCCCTGGCAGATGTTCAGACAGTGAGACCACATCAGCCTCACATAATTCTGACCTATCTCCTCAGCTTCCTGATTCTTCATTCTTCTGAGCTGCACTCCCTTTCCAACCTTGAATAGGCCTTTTCTGTCTCAGAGAGAAGAATCCTTTCTTATTATACAGCCACCAGAAAACCATGTAATTTTTCCAGTGTGTGGTCTGCTGCAACTACACTGAGATATTGGAGTTTTTTCCAAATCAAAACAAAACCCACTTACAATTGTTCTTGGAACAAGAACACTTGTATAACTGTGCTTGTATTTTTCTGTGTTACAAAATGACTTTCCTTGCATTATATTAGCTGCTTTTGGAAACTTTTTGTCCAAAGCTCAACTGGGTTTATGACCTGGTTTTGTTTTTCAGAGAAAAACATTGGAATTATGGAAGAATATTGGAAGGAAGAGAAATGAGGATGGTTTGCTTTACTGTGGGGAGCACCAGTCTGGTATCCTGGGAAATCTGTGGGCAGCTTCTGGAGACAGTCTCCATTGCAAGAAAACCTCCAGAGTCTGGGAGATCTTGTGTTTGAGCTGGGATTCCTGAGAAAAGATGGAAAGGAGTGACTCTGAAACTTACACTAAATTTCCTTAGCAGCTCCTGCACTATTATGAGACACTGCTCTCAGATTTTATGCCCATTGTGCTCACTGAGGAGCTGCCATCACTAGCCACTGGCTTTATTTGGTCATTATTTAAAAAAATTCAACTCTTTGAGAACCTGCTGCCTCTGTTTTACAAAGAAAGATTGTAAAGATTGGCAAGGACAGGATAAATCTGTAGAATCTATTCTGGTTGTACTAAAAGCTCCATTTTTAAAGGTGTCATTTTCATACCAGCTCCTACATTGTATATTTTTAATGTTTCTTGGTGTGTGCAGAGAGGTGCAGACACTTCCTCCTTTTATAGAACTCCCAGATGGTCAAAACTCCTGAGACTTGGCACTGATGCAGGCAAAGGTGCACACTGGATTTGGAATGACCAGGCTCAGTGGTTGGTTAAAATCCCAGCCATGATATATAATAAATGACAGATGTTACAGATACTCCTGGGTGCAATGAGGAAGGTCACAGAAATTTGCTTCTAAAAATCAATTTTAATTTCTCTTTTCCT
>NW_005054366.1:2111901-2133701 GCF_000277835.1 Geospiza fortis
ATGTGAGCCCTGCAAGCTGCTGCAGGCTACCAGTGATTGGAATTTACTTGGATTAGTCTAATTGCTGCCTCTGCCATCATCTGTTTGCAATCACAAAGAGGAAGCTTCTGAAGCTTGGGAATGAGAGAAAATGAAGTGTCCTGACAACCACAAAACAGCAAGAAAGCTTTTGGAGGTTTTCCCATCACTGTTTGTGAGTAGGAACAAAAAGAAACAGTTTTATTTTCTTTCCATGTCCATCTTTACCCTGCACCCATGACATAAATACATCCAGCACCAAAGAATAGTGGTAATTAGTGAAGGTCCCCAAGCACTGTCAGTTGATAATGAGTAAGAGTTCATGAATTGTTTTGGAAGGGGTTGAATTAGTTCATTATTGAATTAGTTGAATTAGGTCATTACTAAAAACATACAGTTGTTCTTTCTATGGATATTCAGCTTAGATTATGAAATATCCACATTCAGGCCTTTAAATTCAGTTTTGAAACATATTTTATCTGTGGTTTTGCCCCAGAAGGGCCCTTTCTCATGCACCAGACAGGCACAAATTGTCAGGGAGTGGACAGATAAAACACTTTAATAACTAAAGACATCCAGACTAATTTTGCCTCTGCCCAGAGCTGGAGGTTGAGGCTGGAGAGGAGAGTTTGGAGCCTGGGGACAGCCTGGGCACTGCCAGCCTGGCCTGCCCTGGCCTCCTCAGCCCTTCAGCTGGGAGCAGCTTTGAAAAACACCAGGGAAAGTTCTGCACAGGGCACCAGGGAGCTGCAAACTCTGATTTCTGCCTGAGCACTCAGGGATCTCTGTCTGCCTGGCCAGGGCAGCTGGGGAAGGGCAGCAAAGGGAGCAGAAGGTTCTGTGCAGCCTCAGGAGCTGCCAGGGACAGGAGGGCTTTGCTCACATCAGCACAGCCTGAGAAAAGTCCTTTCTAAACTCTCAGGCTCCTTATTTCCTAAATAAAATTTAAAATTTCATAGAGAAACTGAATATGAACTGGGATAATCTAAATTCTTTCACAGCTCTCACAGTGACAGTTGTTTGGTGCCATGGCCTGACCTTCTTGTAGCTTATTTATCAAATCAAACAAACAAAACCAGTGAGAAGAAAAATGAAAAAATCTTTTACTTTTGCTGGGATAAATTCAGAGACAAGACCTCACTAATGCTCTTTAGCAACTTCAGCTCAAGTCCAAAACTAAGTGAAGGCCCTGGAGATTAAATGTGTTTTTGCAGTGAAATATCTGCCCCAGTGCAGATATTGCACTTTGCTCCATCACAGCCTCCTTATTGTTTAAAAGGTGAATCAGTTAAAAGTGTAGCAAATTACAGCCTGGCTTAGTGAGTTCTGAGAGCCTCTGCCTCTTTGCCATGGGAAGGGTTAAATACAGCCTAAACACAATAATAATAGCAGTATTTTAATAGAAGAATTTAAGTATTTAAGATGCTGCTAAGTGGTACTTGAGATTATATTTGTGAACTTTTTTTTTGCTACCTCAAATCAAGAAAGAATCTTAGTCCCAGTCATCTCTGAAATACTCCAATTTGGTATGATCCAACCTGATTTAGCACGCTTTTAAAAAGCTAAGCTACATTCTTTAGAATGAATCTTCCCATTATGCCAAAAATACAAATTCCAAAACATATTTGTAATAATAATAATAATAACAATAATAACAATGCTGCAGACATGCCAGGTTTCCAGTCTGGTGGATATAAACTGTTGGCATTGTGCATTTTTCTTTCAGCTAGCCTCTGAAGACAGCTGAGGAACAGTGGGAGATAAGCAACACAGACCACAAGAAGGAAAAGAGATCCTAAGGGCTGTCAGAACAGTAAGTAAATGTTTTTAAAATGTTTCTAACAAGCACTTTTCTCTGAGCCTGTGCTGTAAAACAAGCAGTCTGACAGGGAATCATGGATTGATTTCCCTGACAGGATGTGCAGGTGGGACTGCAGGCTTGTATAAACTTGAAAATTCTATTTATCAAATTGTTTCATACTTGTGGAAGAACCCGAAACAACATTTTTTCTACAATGTCTCCAAAGAAAAGTTACTTGATTTGTAACCCAGATCCAAATTCAAAGGGTAAATGTGAATTGACTGTGAGAGGAAGGATTGTGTAGTGCCTGAGCTAAAGTCTGTTAAACCTTTCTGATGGTGGATTAACTGCTGAAAAAGAACATTAGCACTGTTGTGTGCTGCACATTCAAAGAAGTTTCAGGGTTTTTGTAATCAAATATGACAACATTTTGGGTTTAGGTGTATTACATAACCACATGCATGTACAGAGGCCTGCAGACAAAGGTAGGAGTAATTCTTTTGCCTTTTAAATTGCCAATTTCAGTGTGCACCCTCCAGAATCAGGGGGGCCAGGAATAATTTCACTCCAGCCTTACTTTGCTACATTACTTTGCTTCAGATCAGGCCTTGCTTGTTTGCCCCATGGTCTTAGAAGGAGGTGCTTTAAACCACAGAGAACAAGGTTTGCAGATGCTGTGGCCACTGCTGAAAGGAAACAGACGCTCTCCCAAAGCCACAGCTCAGGGCACTGCAAAGTTTGGAGCTGTGTCCCAGAGAAATGGGGTTTTGTTACCACTGGTTTGCTAAAACCCAGGAATATATTATACCCTGTATTACATTCAGATGATCTCATCCTAAGCAAAACAAGCTTGTGGGACTTCTGATTCTGATTAAGCATTTGGGCTCAAGGGACTGTGCTACCATCCTACCTCACTGGCAGGGGGTTTTGTCATGAGACATTTGTTATGTTTTTGAAGCAAATATTTCTGTGATAAGTGTTACATTAAAACCCACAAGGATGTGAATAATCGTGTTTTCAGTGAAGAGTTTAAATGGCATGCTATAAATAAAGCCAAGGCCACACATTGACTCCAAAAGGTAGAAAAAAACCCAACCAGAAATACTGAATAGCTCTGTTCATCCTGCCCACTAAATGGGGTGAGGCCATGGGGAAAAATAGCTTTTAATTGTATCACACAGGAGATGTGAATTAGGAGTGCACATGGCAGCCTTAACTCTGGTGTTTCCAGCCCTTGAACACTTGACTTTTCAACCTTAACTTAGGTGGGTGGAGAGGTTCTTATTGATTCTGTCACATGCAGCTCAATTGCCCTTGAAAGCATTGGTGATTTCAAATTTATTTTGAAAATAAATTCCATTTCATTTACTTAGTCCCAACTACTGGCTTTTAAACTGGGCTAGGAATGACAGATTCTCCCTGAAAAGGATGATTTGCCTCGTTGTGAAGTGAGGCTCTCAGTGCCACCTTCACTTCTCTCTGCTCACAAAGCTCCAGCCAGGGCACAAAGCTCAGCAAGGCTCCTGCAAGGAAAGCTGAGCAGCCTCCAGAGCTGTGGAGCTGCAGTGACATCAGCACTCAGACATTTCCAGTTGGCTTTTCCAGCACATCCAGCAATCAGGGGCTCTGGAGCCAGCACACACTGACTCTTTATGGCTCCCCCACTGGGAGCACGGCTCTGTCAGAGCCCCACTGCAAGGGCTGGGTCCAAAACACAAACAGGCTCAGTCTGTTTGTGTTGCCTTCAAGCCTGGCAGTGACTGTGTCCCTCAGCCAGAGCTTGTGTGGGGAGCAAAGCTGAAATTTGTGACCCCTGAGCTCTCTGAGTGCTGGGCATCAGCCTCTGTGCATCTCCCACACCTCTTCTGCCACCTGAAATCCCTCCTGACATTGCTGCTGGCCCCTCCTGAGAAGCTGAACAATTCCTTGTTCTGTTGTATTCCATTTCCCAGTGTGGGGATAATGCTGAGCTCCACTCTGAAGTCCTGTGAGGGCTGGAGATGAAAAACAACCTCTGGTGAGGGAGTGTTTTAGCTCTAAAGTATCACTGGTGATTCTACGGGATGGTTCATTCCTCTAACACCACCTGAAGGAAATCCAGCACTCTGAGCCCTGCTTTACCTGTGGGAAGTAGATGCACTGGGCAGGATAAGAACTGGTTTTGTGCTTTCTTAGTGTGGCAGAAGTGGGGCAGGAACAGAGGAATGCAATGTTCTTGAGCCAGAATGTTTTACCTTACCTCAACTGGTCTTTTTTTTTGGAGAAAGTAATTTTCCTCAACCTTCCCCCATCTCCTTACTAATGTCTTTCCATGTAGAAATAATACTTGGGATCTGAGATTGTGCCCTCTGAAGTGGTTTCCATCTTGCTGTCCTCCTAAGAGAATTTAACCTTTATTGAATGGTCGTGTTCAGCTACATATAATTACAAATCCATAAAAAAACAAGTCCCCTTGTATTTGTATACACTGCAGCAAAATGTACCTTTAAGGAGAAAACATTGCTTCAGTGTGACTGTCTGAATTTATTGGCTATTAGAAGCCTTACAGTGTATGGCTCACATTTTAGAACTCTTGATTTCAAGCTTAATGTGGTCAGGAAATATAAAAATACATTTATTTATGTCATCTACTAAAAATCTCAACCTATGTTAGGGCAAGTCGAACCCAATCTGTGTTTATGTTGGAGATGAATGATTGGTTTGTAGCTGCCTGTGTTTCTAGCCAGGCTCAATGGAATGATTCTGCAGCACAACTCTGTGTGTATTTCTTTTTTTTAAACTTCTTTTTATTTACTGCATGTGGCAGCAATTTCCTTCCTCCCAGTTCTCAAGGGCAGTGCAGCTGTCTGATAATAATAATAATAATAATTATTATTATTATCAGGCTGTGCACATGGAGTGCTAGGATTTACTGAATTGTTCAAGGTTGTCAAAATCCAGGCAAATATTTCATTATCACTGATACCTGTTCGCTGTTGCAAGCTTGGATTTGATTTGCTTTCCCCAGACTTTGCAGGTGATATTTGCACAAGCTCTCCTTGTTATTAAACTGCAGAAAAATAGATCTGAACAGAATTTCTTCTCAGACATTTGATAATGGATGTGTGTGTCAGGCTGCAGCAGCTTCCCTGTGGTAACTCCTTTCCCTGGAGCTTTAGCTCTGGTTTTGTTCCTGGGCTGAAATCCCACAGAGGGATGTCAGCTGAGCTTCCATGTCCCAAGAACCACGTGTGGTTCCCCTGAGCTGGGACTGCAGAGGGCTTTGCTGGCTTTTCCTGCAGCAGGCACAGCTGAGAGCAGCTCTGCTCTCCTGCCATCAGCACATTTAACATTTTTGTCCAGCGAATTTCCCATCTTGTGTAGGTGGACAATGAATTTGAACACAATAATTTCCTTTTAAATGTGAAGGCTCCCTGCTTGAAAACACCAAGTCCAGAGACCTGGGGCTGTTCTGCTCCCTCTGAACAGAACACCCTTGTTGCCTTAGACTTTAGTGATTGTAGGAGCAAACTCCAAGTTTCAAATATGTTGAAAGTAAAATTTCTTTTCCCTCTGAAAGTGAGGGTGAATAACCAACTCAGTAAAAAAGGGGTAAAGAATACAGAGCAAAAAAAAGCCATGAAGATCTGGGGTAAAAATTCAGGGAAAGAAAAAAGTAGCATTAAATTCTTGCTTGGGAGTCCAGAAGTTTGCCAGAAAATCAGAAGCTGAGCTTGGTGGAAAGGATTGTGGGACTTCTTTGGATAAAAGCAGGAGAAGAATTGAGGAAAAGCTAAATCACTGTGCCTGGAACTTTCCTATCTTCCATACCATACTCCAGAATGAGCTTTGGATCACTCATCCACCTTCCCAGCTACTGGGGAATTCATACCTTGGGAGGAATTCACCCAAGGAGGAAACAATGTTTTAAGTATCCTTGGGTTTCCATGTCTTCTCTACATTGTGTCTCCCTTCATACATAAAGACTCTTAAAACAGCATTAATGTGTGTTACAGAACTGAAAATAATACAAGTGGAGGGTAATTCTTTCACCAGGCTATTTTTAAATTCATATTAGCATTAATTTAGTTTAAAAAATCATACCTGCATCTGTCAGTATCAGAGCTCTGCTCATCCTGCAGTGCTGTACTTCATTTTTATTGAAAGATACTCTAAAATTATGGGAGAGCATTGATCATTCCAATATATATTTTTCAATTAAGATGTTCTCATGAGTGCCATCACCCAGCAAACAATCCCAGTGCTCTAGTGGGACAATAAATATATGCAGAGCTCCCAGCCCTTGCAATCCAGTATGAAGGGTTGGGTGATTTTAAAGGAGCTGCTTTGTTTGCTCTAGGAATTCATCCATCTCTGGGGCAGAACTTCTGGTTGTTTTAACAGTGTGTGTCAGGATTAGCAGCCAAATCCTGAATATTCTCAGCTCCTCAGGCCAATCCCTAAATGCATATTGTGAAGAAAAAAAAATAAAAGACCAAAACCCCCCCACAAAACCAGTTTGGGAAGGCTTTTTTATGGGTGTGCTTGAAAGAAAATCAGCCAGAAATAATGTCCATCAAAGGATTCCATGTAGGAAAATGGGACAGTTCTGTAAAACAAGGCTTGAACCCCAGCAGCAATGGAGAGTGTGTTGTTCTGCACGGGCTGTCTCTGGATATCCCCTTTATGAAGGTTTTTGACTTCTATGAGGATTTCTGTACAGATTTGCCATAAAGTAGCCAAGGTCTCCTGGGCTCCTCTGCCTTGTCCTGCCACAGACATCTCATCCAACAGCCTTGGTTTGGGAAAGGAGCCATGAGGGAAAAAAAGAACAAGCTCCTTTTGTAGCTAATAACTTCCTTTAATTGGTAATTAAGCTGCCTGCTACTTATAAATGTCAATAAAGGTCAAAATATTTAGAAGCAGAATCGTTTTAGTGGCTTCCCATTTCTCATTGCATAAGCTGCCTGCTCAGACCACACACAGGCACATTTGAAGATGGTTTGGATTTCAGAGCCCTCATCTTCCCACCAAATTCTTCTCTAAAGCAGCCCAGAAGGGCCAGAGCAGCTCCAGTCAATAGCAGGGAGGATGTGAACGGAGGCTGCTGGGTGAGCATTCCTCACATTTTGGAATTGCACCGCAGGCGCTGGGCTGGAGCAGAGGGCTGCCCAGATGGTGCTCTCATTTATTCCTGCATCCAGGGAAAGAAAGGGGCTGCAGCCCATCCATGTGCAAAAGCACTCAAGGAAAAGCTGCCTGCTAACACACTAAACACCAACTGCACCTTGGAAATGAGAATTAGTGTAAATCCTGTTGTTTCTGTCGAGCAGGGAAAAATACAGAGGGTTTTTGTGGAGTTAACATGTACAAACACTTATCCTCACTGCATGGATCTGCTGCTTTTGTGAGCACTCTTCCCACTGAAATTAATCAGTTTACAAGGGGGCAAGTGAGGGGACATTTGGCTTTGAAGAGTGCAGAGAATGTATTCCCAGGGGGATCTTTGATCTTTTTATGGTGTTTTGTTTCTGAAGTGTGTGTGTGTGTGTCCTGCAGGGACTTGGCATTTTGGAAATCAGAGCCATGGGGACTAGACTTTGATATTGCACTGAATATAGCTGGAATAGTAGAATATGAATATGGCCTCCCTTTTAATGCTTTCCCAAAGGATCCTCAAGAAGCTCAGAGCCTAATTTACTATTCCATGGGCTCCCTGTGTAGGACAGGCTGGGGTTTTATGGGAGGACAAGGCAGTGGTGCTTTGTTGAATCTGGAGGTGGAGATGAGCTGACCAGGATGTCAGGTAGAGCTGGGAATGAGAAATCTTTCCTTCCAGACTAAACTGGGCATGGTGGTGAGGGTGCCACATGCCCCCAGCACAAGTTTACTCTCAGTAGCCTCAGTCTCGATAGGTGGGAAACCTGAAAATGTCCTGGAAGGAGTGATGTCCTCTTGGCACATTGATCCTGCCTGGGAAGTTCCCACTGGAGCCCCCAGGCCAGCCAGGCCCAGCTGTCACTGGATTCCATGGGCTCCTGGGTATGGAAAATCATTCCAGCCACGTGGAATCTCCAGGTTTTCCTGGGGCAGGTTTGCTCACTGGCTGCACTCTGTGATCCCTGTTGGGATTCCATGTGGAATCTCCAGGTTTTCCTGGGGCAGGTTTGCTCACTGGCTGCACTGTGTGATCCCTGGTACTGGGTAACTGATCAAACATTGCTGGTTTTACAAATAAAGATAGTTTTGCCATAAAAACATTGAGCCAGGGGAGCACGAGGCACTCGTGCTGATGTGACTCCTGCTGCCTTGTTTGCTCCCTGTGTCAGCCCCAGATGTTTTCTGCAAAGATTTGGAGGAAGTGGCTCTGAAGAGCAGTTTTATAGATCCAAGTGGTAGCTTTCAAAAGCCAAAAATGCTCTCTAAAGTCAGGAGATTTTGTTAAAGACCATAAGCTTAAAGCAGATAAGTATGCTTTCAAAATTCATTGTTTCCTGGGTGTTTTAGAGTCATTGGAATATTTGTATCTCTTTTCTTCCAAACTTTTATTCTGTAATTGTGATGGAGAGAAGCTTCTTATTAAAAACTCTGAAAACAGAGCACTCTGAAAATCACTTTTATGATTTCAGAAGCTTCTCATTTGCTAATAATACAAGTAATTATCCCAGAAGAGCAATAGAACTGTTTGACCATCATTCCAGAAAAATAATGTATCTTTTGATATTAAAGACACAAGCATGAATTAAATAACATTTTGAGACTTTTGAGATGAAGTTCCTATTGCTTCATCTTTCATAAATCCTCTCATCATTTGACTGGGGATAGTAATGTCTATGTGTCCATCTTAAGAGCCAAAAATGACAAATGAAGATAAACACTCAAGGAATTTAAGCTTTCATTTTCATCTCACAACTTCTGTAACATGATTAGGGTTTGTCCTGATCTTTCTGCTAAAGCTCTTCCCCAGTACCAGGCAGGATTTGTGTCTGGGCCTCCCTGTCTGCCCCAGTCCATCCCTGTCCCACATCCTTCAGCTGATGGAATTTGCAGATTATTGGAGAAGGAACAGAGGAATGGGAAGGATGACTTACTTCTTACATCATGATTCTGTGCATCTTCAGTGGGACTGAAGGAAAAATCAAAAAGAAGGAAAGAAAATGAGTGAAAGATTAAAAACCTAAATATATTTAAAAACAGAGGATGAAAGAAAATAATTCCAAAGGCTGATTATTATGCTAAAATAAATCTCTATATTCTCCTGGGATACAGGTAAGAAGCAGTGAAGGAGTGGGGAGGAAGGTGGGAAGAGCTGGGCTTTTTCCTGAACCCATCTCCTCATCTCCCTGCAAGTTTTTGTGTGGCTTGAGTTGTGTGGAAATGCCTGTGATCACTCCTTAGGAATCCTTTCCTGTGTTCCTTCCTCTCCTCATCCACACAAACAGTAAATCCCTGCTGTCAGTCCTGCGCCCCTGTGCTCACAGAGTGCTGAGCACTGACAGCTCCAGCCACCAACAAATGGTGCTGCACATTTTCCTTATGGTTTCCCAGCACTGAGTGTATGATTTAGATCCTTCAGCCTCCCAAGTGCTCCACTGGGTGTCCTTTAATATTGCATTATATTACTCATGATGCATAGTCGATTCCACTGCTTCCATTTACTTTAGCAATGATAAATGGCACAAACTGGACGAGAAGTTTATAAATTTTAAGTGCTTTGTAGGCAACAGTTACCCAGAGAAATTTTCAAACTGTTTGTTACTTTGGGTCATGGAAAAATTGCTTCCAGAAGCTTGGTTAATGAGTTTCAAAACAGGGTAAAATGCATGAATTCTTTATGACTAAGAAGCATATTAGTGTCAAGATTTTCCCTTCTGTAGGAATCGTCAATTCTGCACAGTTAATATTTAAAAAGAGTTACAAAAATAGAGCAGAAAAACTCAAGGAACTTGCAATTTAGTTTTTCTCACTGTAATGGCCTCCTAAAATCTGTTCAGCTGCAGGGGCAGGGCTGGAGCATCGTGGCCCAGACAATTCCTGTGTGTGGAAAGTTGAGGCAGCTGCAGTAACCCATGCCCTGGTCAGAGTGGTGTCAGCACCAGTCTGTGTCATCCCAGTCCTGGTGTTTGGAGTATCCCAGAGTGGAGTGAGCTGGAGTTTGTGCCCTGTGGTCTGGCAGTGCTGCTTCCCCGGGGTTATTTGGGCAGTCTGTGTATTCCTGCTCCCTCTGGCCGTTTGTTGGCCATGGATGAGCCACGCTGCAGGATGGAAATGGAGCTCCTGGCTTGCTGTCTGTGCTGCTGGAATGGTAAACAGCCAGCAAAGCAGGAGGACAAAGGAAATTGGGAAGGAGTTAAGGAGCATTTACAGAATAGAGTTCTCTCCATTTCCCATAAACAGCAAGGTAAAGCACTCAGTGAGAGGAGGATGGGGTGATGGCTTTACTGCATGGAAATGCTGAACCTTTGGGCATGGAACACAGCCAGAAATGTCCATTCCTATTTAACCCTTGCATGAGGGAACACTTGTTCCTGTCTGACCGTGAGAGCTCACAGTCCCCAAAGTTAGTCCTGAGGAAATCGGGTCTGCCCAAACCCCAGCAATGCTTGACAGAGGGGATCATGGCTTTAAACAGCCAGAGGGCAGGGTTAGATGGGATACTGGGCAGGAATTCCTGGCTGTGAGGTTGAGGAGGCCCTGGCACAGGGTGCCCAGAGAAGCTGGGGCTGCCCCTGGATCCCTGGCAGTGTCCAAGGCCGGGCTGGACACTGGGGCTTGGAGCGGCCTGGGATAGGGAGAGGTGTCCCTGCCGTGGGGTGGAACGGGATGATCTCTAATGTCCCTTCCAACGCAAACCATTCCGGAATTCCGGCTCGGACGAGCGAGCGGTGCAAGGAGCCGGCAGCGACCACACGATGGCAGCGTGGGATCGGCGCTGCGGCCGCGGGAGCGCCCGGGGGGACCGGGAACCACCGGGATCGGGGATGCGGGAGCGCCCTGGGGGGACCGGGAGCATCCCGGGGCCATCCCGGGCCCGGGGGAGCCTCTGTCCTGCCGGGGCGGCCGGAGGGCCAGGCTGCAGCAGCAGCACTACACAAAACACCACTGTGCAGGAAAATCTTTAGCCTTGTGTTCTCCCACTGCAAGCAGGCTCTGCAGCAGGTCAGGGTTATTTTAAACGAGACTTTGACATTTTGCTTTCCTGTGTTTTGTGGTTTCCCTGCCCCCGCAGCCCAGCCTTTGTGGGGGTGGTGGGAGAGGTGGAAGCCCAAGCGGTAAAATGGGAGCTCACAGGAATATCGCAGTTTGCAGAGGCTCCTTTAGTGCACAGCAGCCCCAGAGCTGGGCAGGCCGGCAGGATCCGTCCGGGCTCCCAAGAAATCCTCAATAAAGAGCCCAGCCTTCAAAGCCACGGCTGTGAAAGCACGTGGGTGATAGGTACTGGGGAGGATCTTTGAATGTCTATGCAAAAATAATGCAGAACTGCTCATATCAGATCCATCTGGTAGAGCTGCACAAAACCATCCAGCCAGGCTTTCCTCTATTCCTTACAAACTGTGCTTACATTATATACATTGTCCCTATTGTGCATTGTAGGGGATGGTCTCTCTCAAATGCCAGCGTCTTCTGGCTTTCATTTGTTCCCAGACCTCCCACCAAGTGGCTGCTGATTGAAACCCTTTTTACTCTCCTGCCAGGTTTAGCAAAAAGGGCTTGGTGTACTCAGGGCCTTTGATCTATCTGGGATGAACATTTTCATTGAAAGAGGTGGATGAGTCACTCTATATTTGACACGGAGCTATCTTGGAATACCTCTGGATTTGCCTTTTCAAGCTCTTTTGTAGTTTTTTTTTCTTTTTTATTTTTTCTTTTTTTGCATGTGGCTATAAATATTTTTCTCTGCGAGAAGCATGAAGCTCTTTTTTGGAAATGAAAGAGCCCTATTCCAAATAGGAAAAACACACTTAGCTAAGGTTTGTGCAGTGCATATTTAGTGGTGGAAGGTGCTGTGTTGGCCCTGCCTTGCTTTTCAATACAATATCCTGCAGTGTGAAATGAATGGCTGTATTTAGAGGTATCTGGAAGTGATGACTGATGTTTGGAGAAGTTACAAGGCTTTTCCTTTTCCACATGAACTCTCCAACCTGGCATTTCCACAGCAGTGAAATACTTCTGGGGCTGAGATCATCTGATTATTATTTCCTGTGTCATGTGCAGAATTTATTATTTTGTTGAATATTACAAATATATTCTTAAGTTGCTTGAGTTTGGAGTTCTTCTGCAAAGTTCACTGGCATAACAGGGATATTGGACTGGCAAAAATAAGTTTCTCTCCTTGGATGTTATTTTGCTGTGATTAGTGAATGAAAGTCACAAATGAAGGAGGGGGAAGGGAGAGTGAAATTCCCTAAAAATACTATGGAGATATTCTGGAAAACTTAAAATACGTATTTTTGCACTAATAACTGCTAAAAGCCACAAATTTGGACTTTCTATTTGCTTCAGTGTCCAAGGTTTTTTTTCTCTGCTTTGGGAAAGGTGAACTAATGCAGGATTATTCCTGGTCACAGCAGAATCAGTGCTGCTCCTGGGAGTTGCAGAGGGCAATGGGTTCATTGCCTCAAATATTTTCATCAAGATTTTTAATCTATTTTATACCTCTAGAAACTGAAACAAAACAGACTAAAATCTTAAATTGCCCAAAGAAGTCCCAACCCAGGGCATTCTGTGATTCTATAAAATCCAGTAAAAGCTCTTCAAATAAATTGTGACATTAAAATGCCAATTAAAATGTGTGTGCGGTCCTTGCAAGCATTAAATCAGGATATCAGAAATAGTGAGAGTTATCTCCCATCTCAATGCTGTTGTTTTAAACTGAGCTTAATTCTCTAAAAACTGACTCAAATGCCACATGGGTCTCTTGAGCTGCCTTGTGTGTGCTCAGAGCAAGGTCTTTTTGGGCTCTTTTGCTCACAAATAGAATAGGAGAATAAATAATTAAAAAAATAAATATTGTCATCTGCATTCTTGCAATTTGTGTATTTGTAACACCACCCATATTTCTTCCTCCCTTGTTTTGGAATATTGCATGATATGTGGGTCTTCATTAAGGGATATTTTGTCCTTTGGCTTTTTCTGCCCATGATTACACAGTAGCCATCCGTTCCCAACATCTGTGTTTATGAAAACCTTTCCAATAAATCTGTGCAGAAGGGAACTGTCCACATTTCCTCTGAGTCCTGCAAAAGATGCTGTTTTTCTTTGTGATGAATTGGTTAAAGATTACCCAACCCAACTGAGATGTTTGGCTTTGAGGTGAATCCTCAGCATTGCTCCAGAAGTGGACTGGAAATGGACCTTGGGTGGGCAGGCAGTGCCTCCAGGGCTGTCCAGGACACTGAGTACAACACCTAAAGCCTCATCCTGGGTGGCAAAGCCACCTCAGGGTGTCCCAAGAACACCTAAGGAATGGCCTGGGCAATCAGTGCAACCCCTAAATCCTCATCCTGGATGGCAAAGCCAGCTCAGGGTGTCCCAAGAACACCTAAGGAATGACTTGGGCAATCGCTGGTTGGTCTGTGTGTCACCCTCTGTTCCTGGGGGTGGCTGCTGCAGCTCCCACCCTCCCACTGGATCAGAAGCCCCTTGGCACAGACCATTGGTGTGGGATTTTGGCCAGCATTGCCAGCTCTGCAGGACAGGGCCATTCTCAGGCAGATTTTTGGCTCCCTGATTGCAGTCACATGAGGGTGCACGGCTCCAGTTGTGGCTGTGGAACAAAAGCCACCAAGTGTCCCAGTGCTGGGAGGGAGCCTCAACAGCCAGGCACAGCTGTGTGCTCTTGGCTGGGCAGCTCCAGCTCCTGCTCAGCTCTCACACCCAGCGTGTTTTGGAGCTTTGGATCTCACCAGTGAGGGGCAGGCTGGGAGTCAAACCCTCCCAGGTGATGCCAATCTGGGCAGAATCATTAACCCTGCTCTGGATGTCCCCAAGGCCCAGGAATTATGGAGATAGCCTGGATAAGTGTGTGGATTTTGAAAAGCTTCACCACTCAGCTTTTGATCAGTCAGGTAACGCTGCCTTTAACTCTTGGGGTGCTTGTGCTCTATGGTCTGTGGCACATTTACTGCAGACTAAATTCTCAGCTATCATCAGAACTATTTGTCTGCTCTGCAAAGCTTGCAGAAACAGAGGCTGGTGCCCTCCAAACTTCTAGATTCAGGACTGACTTGCTGTTTTTCTTTGAATAACTTTGTTAACATTGGCAACAGGGCCCGGTTAATTTATCTTGGGGCTGGGAGTGTTGAACAGGTGTGAAGACAGGGGTGTCTGAGGTGGTTTTTTTATTTCTTTCTGTGTCTGTGCTCAGTGGCTTGGCCAGACTCAAGGATGGTGCAGAGGGGCTGGGTTGAGTAATTTGACCTGAAGAGTTACACAGAGATTTATGAATCGTGAACTGGTCACTGTTGGATTAAGCTCAGTCAGATGGTATTAGAGCATAAACCCCGACTCTTTGAGGCTGAGAGCACCTTCAGTTTGTCTAGCTCATACTCACCAAGAGACAAAACCTGAACTACAAACCTGCTTCTGTTCCTGTGTGTTGTCCCTACAGCCATGACATGGCACTGTGAAACCACAGCTCTGCCCCTGTGGAACCTTAAAAGATATTGAAGAAATTCTTATTGATACTCACTTGCTGGTCCTTGCACAAAGGATTTGTTCTCTGGCAGTCACTTGCCCATCAGTAAAACTGCAGTATTTTGTTTCTAATCCCAGGGAGAGCCAGTTTTCATGAAATTACGGCAATGTCTTGATTTTCTCTGATGTGAAAAATCAGACTTTTGAGGGCAGTATGTCATTATCTTCAAATTCCTAGGGCTCCCCTTTTCCTGATATAAGTAGTCCTGAACTGAAAGCTTCCTGAGTATTGAGAAACAAACATTTTGCTCAGTTTCTCCTCCAAAGTCTCAGCAATTCAGTGGGAAAAAGGCTCAGGCCTTTGTGGAGATGTCGTTATCTGTCAGCTCTCTTTAAATTCCTTTGAGGGATTTTTATAACATTGTTTTTCCTTTCTTCTCATTTGTGTTTTACATACAAGTCCTGGTATTTTGGTTTAGCCCACAAACAACATGAAGCCTTAATTTTTCCTGCCTACTGCAAACCAGACTTTTCCCCAGCATCAATTATCCGGAAGGAAGCTGCGGATGCAAAACCACACCAAAAAGTCTGAAGCCCATACAAAAGTATTGGAGTTTCTTGTAAAAGCCCCTGTTCCTCAGTGTGTGTTGTCTTTGGGCCACCTTGTTTTTCACCATGGCAGAGGTGCTGCCCATTTTGCCATCTTCTTCCTCATGGTGGTTGCTCTGGCAAGCAGGAGATTTATGGTTGTTGCTGAGGAGAAAAGAGCTCTCCACAGCTTCTGTAGAATTTCTCATTTTTATTAATGCTGTGGAAACCCAACCTACAACTGAGGTTATGACAAACTGGTTGTGTGCAACTCTTCCTTCCAGTGACCAGTGCACTGAAGTTGGTTTCTAGGAGGAAATTTTTTCAAGCCTGGACTTTATTTAAAGAGATGAAAGTGTTTGTGTGCTGTGTGTGGGCAGGTTTAGCAGGGATGGCTGATGGGAGCCTGTGGAAGGCATTCCTTGATCACCCCAGTCTGCAGCCCAGCAGTTTCAGCTGCCACTCATTGCAGTTTATCACTCTCAGGCTGTACAATGGGGTGGGCACAGCCCACCTCCCTCTCCCAGGCTCTGGAGCTGCCTCAGGTGATGGGATCTGCAAGGATGAGGTGACACTGGGCAGGACACACTTCCCCTGGCTTGCCAAAGCTCCCTCAGAAAGAATCCACAGAGACAGCCACAATAAATGGCATTTAGATCTCTCTGTTATGCACCAGAGCCATAATGCCCATTTTATTTCTTATTGTTTGTTTCTTACTGAGCTGCAGGGAGCAGGGGAAATACAGTCAGGAAGAAGTTCAGTCCACAATGCTCTGATATTTGCATTTTCTGCCCCAAAGCGTTTGCTGCTGGGAGCCACTGGAGACAGGATGCTGTTCTATATGGACTTCTGATCTGATGCAGGTTGATTGTTTTCCTGCTTTTAAATACTTTAGGGCTGGATTTTGGCCAGATCTCCTGGGGCCTATATGAAGATAACAAATCAAAATGTCTTCCCCAAGGAGCAAACAATTTAAGCACAAGACAAGAAAGACACAGGAACAGAGACAGTCTGGGGAGTATTAAGAACCAAGTTTAAAATTTCCAGCTATTAATGAGAAGAGGTCTTTCATTTTTCATCCAGCTCTGGGGAGGACATCTGAAGAGTTTGGATTTCAGTTTCACGGTCTGGGAAGCCGTGCTGGCAGCATTGTTGTTTATCTCTCCTGAGAAACAGCATGTTTCAAGTTGATTCTCTATCGAATAAAGGTTTAAGAAAAATATTTTGTTTGCTGCTTTCTCAGCTGTGCACAGCATTTGTCTTCATCCTTTGCTGGTATAATATTATAATAGTTTCTTGTAAGTGCTGAGCCTTTACTGCTGACAGCTGCTGAGAAATGATGCTGTCATGAATCATGCTTGCAAACACAGTTCTGTGATGTGACCAGTTCTCAGCCCCCATAATTAACAGCCAATTACTTCCTCTCCGAGAAGCCAAAACTCCAACAGATGAAAGAAATAGTGTTGTGGGAGCAGATGTGTTGTATCAGTTCCTGTGTCCTTTGCAAACACACAAACACTGGCTTACATGGGAGTGCAGCAGTGGAAGTCCCTAAAACCACGCCTGGGTTTGGCCATCTGGGCTGGGAGCGTGTGAGGAGAGTGAAAGGGAGGAGGAGGAGGAGGAGGAGGAGGAGGAGGAGGAGGAGGAGGAGGAGGAGGAGGAGGAGGAGGAGGAGGAGGAAGGGTCCATCCCAGCTCGGCTGCAGTAACAGCAGGTCACCGCTTCGGGGTTTTGTGGCCGTCCCCTGGAGGGCACAGCCCGTGTTTAGCAATGGGGGTGTGCACGGGGAGGGGAGAGCTGAGGATGCCAAATCCCGGCTGGAACGGCGCCAGTCCTGGGCTGCAGCCTTTGTTTAACCAGGACAGCCAGAGCTGAGCCTCTCCCAGCTGGAGTTCGTGTGGCACAAACCAGGGTGGTTCGGGAGGCAGGGCTGGGGAATGGGAGCCAGCACCTCCTGAGCAGAGCCTGCAGTCAGTAATTTACTGACTTTTTCTCTTCTTTATTGATTGTTTTATAGCAGAATTTCATTTTTCGTGGTTCACTTGTGTCATCTGTGCAGGACTGATTTCCTGGGAGCAGATTTAAGCCTGTAAGATATTCCCAAACTTTTTGCTTTCTCTTTCTTCCATCATTATGTATGTGCAGTACTTGACTGAGCAACTAAATTCTGCATCCTGAAAGGCTGGCTGGGAATTTATAAGCAGAAAGAGTTAAATCAGGATTTCAAAAGCAGCCTTTGCTCTGGATGTTTCATTATCAATCTTCCACATAGTCCTTGGTTTTGTCAACATAACATTCACTGTCAATAGTCATTAATATCATGAAATGTATGCAGAAATAATAAGGACTTAAAATTAACTAAAGGGTTCTCTTTTATTTGCTTTATGATAGCTGGTGGAAGGGTGGTGGTGCCACCAACCTCCTTTCCATAAATATGTGATGGATTTTTAATTATAACTTCATAATGATCCTCAGATTGTAAGAATAAAAGTGGGTGTGAATGCTGTTGTAGTAAATCTGTGTGTGCCATGAAAGGAGCATTCTTAAATATTCTGAAGTATTTTTTAGCTCTGGATCTCCTCAAAACTGCTACCAACTGTCTGGTTTGGAGAAAGCTACTTTCCTGCCTCTACTGCTCCTATAAAATGTGTTCAGAACATTTACAGGAGGCTGGAGGAGTTAGTATTTCTGTAATTCTCTAAACATTTGAAAATGTAAAATATTTGCAGATGTAGTGCCATATGTAACTCCATAACAAATTTTTATTCCTTGTATACTAAATTTCTGAATAGCAAGAAGTCTCTTGGCTGGCTGCTCCTCAGCTGTGAGACTTTGAGAGATGCTTTTTGGGGAATGAGTCATGCAGGCTGTGCTCCCAAGCCAGGCTTCACCACCTCCCGCCCCGCTTTGTTGCTGCTCTCACATCAAGAGCGGGGCAAAGCCAGAGCCTGCTCCTGCCTTTGAGCATCCTGTGCTCAGCTGCCTCTGTGATTCACGCTCTGGGATCAGCCCCACTTCAGAATGGATCAAGGAACAGGCTCTGGTGCCTTTTAACCTTCTGTAATTTGTACCAAGGCTTTCCTCTGCAGTTGCAAAATCTGCGTGTGTGGAAGCTTTGCTCACCAGCAAACCCTGTCAGCCTGACCAAAACTGAGTTTCATAATGTGTTATTTGGGTTATGAGAGTCTCCTTCTCTCCCCACCACCCCTCCTCCACAGGATTCAAAAAGTTTTATGGAGTTTAATGTGGCCTCTCCCCCTTTAGAGCTGCATGATGCTAATGAAATAACTCACAGCTCATCAGTGTTATCCAGCTGGGTTTATGGAGCATGTGGCATTCAAACTCAGGCTTTCTGGTCAGCAGAAATCCCCCACATCTAATGAACATATAGAATGCTTTTCCAAGAGACCAATGCTTTGGATGAATGTGAGAGCCTGAGAAAAACCCCAAAATTGCCTTTTCTGGTTAATATGCCTGTAAGGAACATGATCAACTTCCACAGGGCTCCAGCAGGAGCCAGGCCAGCCTTGTGCTCCTGGGCCACTTCCAAGTGCCATCCCAAACCACTTCCTCTCTGTTTAATGTTTTCCTTCCCATTTATCTTCATCTCCCTGCCAATGGCAGCCCAGGAGAGAAAGCTGCTCATGGAGACAAGGTCGTGGTGCTGGGTGGCAGAGCTGGCTATGCCCTGGAGCATGGGAAAAGTGATCCAGACTGGCCATTCCTCCCCATTCCCAGAGTGCCTGGTCCAGGACAAGAGGAATTTACCAGCCCTTGGTGTCCTTTTCAGCCTCCCAGCTGTGTTGCTATCCCACAGGAGGACAAACCTGGAAGTGCAATTCTGATTTTGGAGATGGCTTTGGGTTTTGTTCCTTCTGAGTCTCAGTTTACAGGAAGAGCTTTGTCAGTCTTTGGTGAGAACTGGACCGCTAAAACCCATTGCTGGGAAAGTTGTACCTGCAAAAGTCCCAGAGATTGCCCTGGAGGCTTCACTCACAGCACTGCTGGTGAGAGGGGCTCATAAGGGAGAATTACTCCTTTAAACTTTCTATATCCCATGTCTCTTAAAACCATTGTAATCAGTTTATTTTAGGACAAGCTGTCCAATGACATCCTGGTCATTAAAAAAAAAATCAACAGGAAATTCTGAATATGAGTCATGCCTTTGTCTTAGTGTTTTTCAAGGATTTTTGGAATTTATTAAAAAAAAGAAAAAAACCCAGAAATCCTTGATGTTGACAGAAACAACCTCAAAGTCCAAGTACTGAGAAGTCCCTTAACAAGGAAAGAATGTCTGTAAACTCCATTATTTACTTGGTGTCAAGTCTTTCTGATTAACCAAAACCCCACAACTCCCCCAAACCCCAGAACTTCCAGGCTCATCCTTGGGTTTTGGGGACAGACCCAGTGTCCTGGATATTTCTCTTCCACCTGGGAAAGCTGAGTTTAATGCTTTGGTGGTAGGAAGGGTCTGCACTGTGGGACACTGCAGAAATCCCAGATGTTCCTGAATATCAGATGCTTTAGGAACATGCAGGGATTAATCCTGTGCTCCCGTCTGGAGCTCACAGGCTCCTGATAAATGCATGGATGTAGCTGCCAGCTCGCTGCATTCCAAGGGCAGCAGCAAGCTGCTGTGGAGCAGTATGGAACATGGGAGCACATTGGGAGGCACTGAGACTCTGCAGAGAATGGAGCACTCAAGGCAATCCCTGTCACAGGTCTTTTAAATAATTGAAGACAGGGAATTATCCTCAATCACATGAAAAAAGCTGATATTAAAGTAGTATTGAAAATTTACTGTAGGGAGCTCCATGATTTCCCTTGTCCTCCTCTTCCCTTTCATAAGGAAGCAGCAGGAATTCTAACAGAGGATGGAGATGAAACCACACATCCTCTGGTTGTCCTGAAGTCCTTTGCCAGGAGATTTTAGGCAATCCTTGTTCTCAGGAGGCGAATCATGTGTTTTTTGTGTGAGATAAGGCTGCTAAGTATTGATCCTCAAGTGAAGGATGGAATAAATGAATTTAGCTGATGGAATAAATTTCAAGTAAAGGTGAAGCTGGATTCAGACAGGTATTGACCAATGCAGAAACACTTTAACCAACTCCAGCCACTGTGAAAAACCCTGTCAGGCTCTGGCATTGCAGCACTGCTGTAAGAATAACAAAAAATTGAAGGGGAAGATGGCAAGATGAGCAGTTGGTGGGGTAAGGGAGCTCCCTGGAAGAGGAGCCTCAGGTGGAGGTGGCCGCACGTGTGTCCGTGGCCAAGGTACCAGCAGATGGTGCTCAACAACACGGAATGTTCTCCTCCAGAGCTCTGGAGGGCCGCTGGTTCCAGCCCTGTCACCCCGGGCGCTGAGAGCTGGCCTGGCTGTCCTTGAGCATCCAGGCTTGCAGGGACAAACGTGGCGTGGACAGAGGCCCGAGGCAGAGCTCTGGGACAGGAGAGTCCCCAGGCAGTGCCTGAGCACTGCAGTGGGAGCTGGGTGTTGAGTGAGGGATCCCCTTGTCCTGTGGTGGCATGGACAAACCAGGATTGGGGAACACACCAAGCTTTGCCCTGTGCTCCTGCCACCTCTGAAACACCCGGGTCACATTCCCTCCTGTACTGCTCCTGCCACTCCATTTCTGCCTGCAATCACTGGGGCAGGACAGGGGAGTCTGGGCAATGTACAGCAGGAAAATCTGTTTGGTCAGGGCTTGTTGCTGTTGCTTTGCCATGGGTTTGTTTTTTTTTTAACCCCTACTGTACACTTGGAAAAGGGATCCTGTGCCCCGAGTCAAGTGAATTAATGTTTTGTAGAAGGAGGGTGTAATCATTTATTAGCATTGTGCTGGACAAAGTTCTTTGTCTTTGGAGATTTGGCCGAGTGCCCAGACTCAGGCAGCCTCTGACTTTTGCTTTAGTCTCGAGATAAACTCTCAATGAAACAAGGCTGGAGCTGCCCCAGCTGACACGGATCCAGGGAGCAAACCCTGTCAGGAGGAAGGGCTGGGAGCAGTGCCAAGCCCGGCAGAGATGGCAGAACCTGTCACAGATGTTTGGGGTGCTGTGGGATGTGGCCTGAGGGATCTGCTCACAGCCTGAGCCTGGTTCTGGTCAGGTTTGACTCCACTGAAGCTGCTCTGCTTGTCCCTGTGACGAGATCTGATTAGAAGGGTCAGTTTTCTCTCATCTGTCTTTTTTTTTTAAATTTTTTTTCCTATGGAGTATTGAATTTGCCACTGCCCAAATATCACAACGTCCCTGGCTCATTTTCAGCACTTGACTGTGGGCTCTGTTTCCTCTGGACACTCAGCCCATGTCTGCCTTGGGCTTTGTTTGAAACACACCGGCAGCTTCAAGGGCAGAGCCTTGAGCCTGAGTGCCGTTAATTCACTCTGAATGTCACTTTGAGCCTTTTCCCAACGTAATCTCTCCAAAGGTTAATCATAAAGTGAAGGAATGTGCTCTGGCTCCTGACACAATGCCTGACAAATATTTTCAGCAGGCCACCGCTAAAGAAACACAGGTGTGGTCTCGCTCTTAATGTCTCTGTGAGAGTGTTGTATCTTTGGAGAAACAAAGATAAATTGAGAGCTTAACCCATTGGCTTCTTGGCATTTAAAAAAAATTAAACTTCCACTTGTCCTGGTTTTGCTCATCCATAATTCCCCAGGGGAGATCGTGTTTCAGGGAGATGAAATACATTTGATGTCTTTATGAAAAATGCAAACAATGTGTTATTTCTAATGATGCTGCTGGTTTTCTGTGCTGTTGAGTTCAGCAG
>NW_005054366.1:2133714-2151406 GCF_000277835.1 Geospiza fortis
TCAGCAGGATGCTCAGAAGCCCAGTATTTACACAGTGAACTTTAACTTTTTTGGACTTGGAAACAAACAGTTTAAGGAGTTCAAATAATCTTACTGAAATATATTAATGATTTCTGGGATGATTCATTATTCTTTTAGTTAAGTTTTATCTATCATCCAGCATGCTTGTTTAAAAAGAAATTGAAGAAAAAGGAGTAATTCTGAAATTGTTTCAGTTTTGCTTCAATACCAAAGGGGACACACAAATCTGCTTTTAGTAACTGGGGACATCTTGGTTTTTCTTTTAAAATGCCATACTATTTTTTCTTAATATAACTTGTCATTTCCTTCTTTAGAACCTAGAATTAATAGATTTTGTTTTGTTGTGTTTGTTTCCTGAGATAGGATTGTATAGAGGGAAATGGGATGTTTTATGGAAACATAGGAAATCTTTCCAGCTCCTGTCCTGGTCATGAGCACAGCTTTTACTGAATTATGTAATGTTTACTGTGTCTTGCATCCTCAGAGTAGCTGCACGTCAGGAGTTGATATTCTGCTGTGGGGAGGAATTGCACTGAACTCTGGTGCTTGCACGAGTCATTAGAGAGATGAAAGAAAGCCCAGCGCAGAGTGTAAAGAGGTCTCTCACACAGCAGCTGCTTTCCTTGTGCAAGCAATTTTTGGTTTATCCTTTTAATTGTCACTTGAGGCTGCTCTCAACCCGAGCACGTTCCTACCCTTTCCCTGAACCCTCCCCTTGGAGAGGGACAGAAGGCAGCAAGGAGGCCTCGCTGCTTTTCCCACCAGAGGCCCCTTGGTGTGGCTCTGGGGGAGAACACTTCAAAACCCTTTCCCCCCTCATGTTTTACCTTTGAGGAGATTGCTGTTTGCATTTATGAATTAAAACACTGCTTGAGACCCCTCAGTGTGTTGAATTTTGGTCCCTCTGCTGCATTTCTCTGTGTCAGGCAACGTTGGCTGCAGAAGGCTATGGTCTTCTAAAACTTTGGGCAATCACACTTTGATCAGAGGCCCAAATTTCCTCAGCTCTTTGGTTTTTATCCTTTCTGTGCCTCCATGAGGTGATCCTGTTACTCCCTTATCACAGGTATGAAAGTAAACCCCAAAAAAAGAGAGAATTGCCCCCATTTCATAGAAAGTCTGTGGCAGGCCAAGAGATGAAATTCAGGTTGCTAAAACCCTGGGTTGGAGCCTGACCTCTGGCCCTCCTTCCCCTGGGGAAGGTCCCAGGGAGGGGAGGTCCCTGCTCATGGAGCACTCTCACAAAACCCACCCAGGAATGAAAGTTTTAATGCCGTCCTTCAGTCCCTGGACTTTCACTGAGGAATTCCTTCCCTGAGACACGCAGTCTGGGCCTGACATGAAAAACTGATTAAAGTAGCTGAAAAAATAGAGCAGTACTTTGCAGTTTCCTTAAGGATCAGTTCCATTTTCCAGTGTCTGAAATCTGGTCAAATTAGAATGTTGCCTTTTGGAAGTCTGAAGGGGGAAACCCCCCTCCTACTGATAGACACTCAATTCAAGGCGTGCTGCAAAGTGACCATTATGATATTTCATTTGTCAGCATGTGCTGCACTCACTTGTTCTGGATCCCTTGGGCAGGCTGCCTTCAAATCAATATTAATTATGGACCACTAGACAGTAGCTAATCTGAAAGAAAGAACGGGTTTTATTTAACAGCTGACTGATGGTTGCTTCTTCCTTGGGGCTTGGTTTAGTTCTGGTTCCTTTTTTTCCCCCCTTTTGAGAAATCTCCTATCACAGTATTGGAGCATTAATTGTGTTTTGCTTTATTTAGTAACATTTTTTAAACGTATCACCATGTTTTCCATAAATCTGACATGGAATTCAGAATATCCAGCATGCTCCTGACTGAGATTCTGTAAGATCCATCAGCACAGTTCAGCCCCAGCTCCAATGCCTTCAGAGAGCTCACCCCTGGGTAACATTTTCATTCCTCCTGGCAGCTGTCCAGTGAACAACAGAGGAACCTGACAAAAGTGGCTTTGAAATGTGTGTTTATTGCATTGTCATGATGCCAGAACGAGCAGTTTGTCTGGAATTTGTAAAACTGCTCCTCATACTCGTGTCTGAGGTTCTGCAGAGTGATCTGTGCTAGCTGAGAGCTGGATGCTCTGCTGGGCTGCCTGAGGCTGACAGCTGATTCCTGACAGGGTTAGATGTGTCCTGCTTCTCCTTCACTGCCAGTGTCAGCTGAGGGAGACCTGGATTTTAGAAGATTTATTAGCAAGTGTGTCAGTAATCAGTGAAGTGTGGATGTTGGATATAAATTTGTTGTTGTGAAATTAGTTATGTAGGAATAACAATCAAATTAACCACAGAATCACTAAGGTTGGAGAAGACCTTTAAGATCATTGGGTCCAACTGTCACCCAGCACCACCCCCATGTCCACCAGAACCAGGTCCTCAAGTGCCACATCCACCACGTCCCTTGGCAGTTTGTTCCAATGCTTTACTAGAGGGCTGGTGATGTGAAAGTGCTCAGGAATTGGAAGAGAAGACTGGGGAGTTCCTCGGAAGATCTCCCAGTCCCTTGCCATGATCACCTACACCAACATCACTCCTGACAGCTGTTTGTCCATTCTCAAACCTCCCATGTTACAGCTCATGGTCTCCCCAGCTGGATCAAACCAGACTCTCACCCAGTGTCCCCAGGGCTCCAGCAGCTTCCTGGCAGAATTTTATTATCTTTTCTTCTATTTTAGCTCTGTGACTCTGAGACCAAACCCATGAGAAGCCTAACTAGTGCTTCTCTTGAGAGAAGAAATATGGAACAATAACTAATTTCCATCATGCTTCTGGTCAGTGCCTCAAATCTGGCATGTGCCTGGCAGCTCATGAAGTTGGAAGTTGTCTCAGTGCAGTTGGAAGTGCTGATATTTAGAATTTTTCTACCATGAGTCGTTCCTGGATTTGCAAAGAACAAAGTGTTGCTTGATCTGGCCAGAGTGTCACTGCTACCCCACATTGCTGCAGCTCTGGTCGCCTCTTAGCCCTGCCCCTGTGCTTTTCCAGCCATGGGGTTTGGGCCTCCTTTCTGGAGATTCCAATATCTATTAATCAACATTCTTGGGTCTTCCTTCATCGCTGTAACTCACTCGAGCCCGAGCAAGAAGAAAACTGTCAACTCTCCCTGTAAACTGAGCCACCAGAGTCCTGAATAGTGCTGGAATTTTATTTATTGAGCAAAGACTCTTGGATTTCTGGCTTTTGCTTTGGAATGGCAGCCGGGAAACTCAACCCTGCTCACCATGTCCCTGGGGAATGGAGCCTGGATAGAGCAGGCAGGGCAGGGGTCAATCTCATGGCAGAGGTGGCCCAACCACAGCTGCTTTTCAACAGCTTTTAAAGGAAGGAGGGTCTTCATGGAGCTTAGCACAGAGTCCTCCATGCCAGGGAAGGAACATCTGCTGAAGGAATCATAAGGGAGAGACAATCCCTGCTGCTCTCTTCTTTATTCCATAGCACAGTTTTGCATCTGTTACCTTTAAATCCCAAAGAAAATCCTTTAAAAAACAATTTCGGTCTTAGGTGAAGGTATGGTAGAAACTCACTTTGGTTTTTGGGGTTCCATTTTAGGCAGCAAACTGTAAATTGTTTAAAAATCATAACACTTAGGATTGCATCCTGAACACAGTTTGGGAGTGGTGTGGTTTGGGTGTTTTACATGGAATGTTCTGAGCTGAAAGGGACCCACAAGGATTGTCAGGTCCTTGGCCCTGCACAGACACCCCAGGAATCATTTCCTTGATTGCTTTGCCATCCATGTCCATGGGAACAAGGTTTCTCCCCGATGAGAGACCAGCATGGCCATTATCATATAGATTTCTTTGAAAATTGGGGGGAAATGAAACAATGCAGCCGTGTGAGCACTGAGGAATGCTTATCTTTCCATTCTCAGTGCTTTAGGAAATGTCCCTGGGGAAGCTGTGGGAGGTAGACTCTAAACTCTCCAGACATTTAGATTAGGGAATCTAAGAATTTAGGGAAGTCTGAAATTCTTTTAAAAATTGGAATGGGAATCATGTGCTTCCCATAATCAAGCATATCTAAACATGATTGCAAGTTACTCATTAGGCTATATCAGAAAAACCTTTAACACTAATCTTTGTTATCATTCTGTGGTCCACTTTCTCATATCTTATGGTCCTTAGTTGAAAACACACACAATTGGGAGCAGAAGTGACTTCCCTTTTTAAAAAGGCTGTTGTAAAAATAAAAGTTATGTGCTTCCACTTGTACAAGCACAGAAGTAAGTACAATTGAAACATAAGAGCAATAAACAAACATTCACAGCTTGGACTTCTCTTTTATTTTTGTTAAAAAAAATTAAAACAAACTAGGCAACACTCCAGGAAATGGTTCTTGGTGTTTTAAATATATTGTTTTAAATTTAGGTGATCCTTCACTTTATTAAGTGGGTGGGGGGATTAAGAAACATTGTTGTACATTACCTGTTTATAAACTCTGCCTCCAGAAATAACTGAGGGGCACAATTCACATCAGCACTATCAGAAAGCAGATCATCTAAATCAAAGCTTAAAGCTGAAATTCTTGTTTACCATTTTAACTTCACCTCATTTACTGTGTTTCTATTCAGATGAAGATGTAAATAAGATACAAAAAAGAAATTGTTGTAGGCCGGATGTGAACTGAGATGCAAAACCCTTTTCCAATGCTTTGTGTCCTGGTTTTGACCTTTGCTTGTGCAAATGCCTGCCTGGATTTGCAGGCACAGTCACTCAAACCTCCCTTGTTGTGTCCTGTACAATTTTTGCTTGGCTCCTCATGGTTGTTGAATATCCAGAGAAGCTGTGGCTGTCCCATCCCTGGGAGTGTCCAGGACCAGGTGGGACAGGGCTTGGAGCACCCTGGGATGATGGAAGATGTCCTTGCCCATGGCAGGGCGAGGAGTGATGTGAACTGTAAGGTCCCTTCCAACCCAAAGCAGTCTGGAATTCTGGGAATATCATCAGGATGGCCGAGGCTGAGCCACTTTCTCAGGCTGGTGCTCTGGGTGATCTCAGAGGTCTCTGGCTCAGCTCCTGTTGGCTTGTGGACTTGGCTGGCTTGGGTTTATGAAGTTGAGTTGCCAATATTGCCCATCCTCCTGAGCTGGAAACATTCCCTTGCCTTCTCCTGCCTGTTTGTATCCATCTCTTTTTGTGTTCCAAACACAGGCTTTGGAGCCAGAGCTGTCATTTTGAAAAGCACAGTTTCAGTGCCTGGTTTATGACCAGCAGTGCTGTGCATCATTGAGATGAGTCCCAAGCCTCCCAGATTTGAATGTATTGGAGAATCTGGGGCTGGGAGAACCCAAAGAGTGAGACATTATAGTCACTGGGGGAGTCAGTCACATAAAAGTACAAACAGCTCTTGGGTTTCCACACGTTCTTTGCACACCCAGCTGGGGTTGTCCACTCCTCAGGCCATGGATCTGCACACTTTGCTGGATATTTGAATTCTTTGCATGTTAAAACTCTGCTAATGGAAGAATTCAAGGAAAAAGCCAAAGCATTTTACATTCCTCTGCCATCTGCAGTTTAATATATATTATATATAAATCTGGATTTATGGGAAATGTCTTTACTTATTTTCAACTTCTTTTGGGACATTTATTGGAGAAGATGCATTTGGCCTGGGAGGCAGGGCTGGGATGCAGGACAACTGGGGTTTGCTTTCAGGAGAGGAGATCTCTCTAGAGAAGCAGGATTGTCTCCACTGAAGATTTACTGTCTGGCACAGCCCAGTACAAGCCTCCAAACCCTCCAAAACGGAGCCACAGCAAGACTCCAAGACACAAGGCCACAGTTTTCTCCCTTTCTGGGAGAATTTTTAATCTGGGCCAGCACTTCATTTTGGGGTTTGGCTCAGCAGTGGAAGTGGAGCTGCTCTCTAATTTCTGGATGTTAGATGGTGACCTGGTTATTGGATGTTTGCTGTGTGGACATGTTGCTGTAGTTTAATAGGAGGCTGCCAGGGAAAACAAGCAGCAAGGAGACAGAGTCCCTGGGTGAGCCACCCAAATTCCTGGTGCTCTTTGGGACAATGGCAGGACTGGTGGCTTGGAGGAGTCTGGCTCAGCCCAGACTGTATTTGCAGCTCTGCTGTGGGTGAGCAGGAATGGAAGGAACAAAGCAAGTCTGGCCAGATGATAAGGACTCCCTTTCTGCAGAAATTTGGCACTGTGTGACAGCCAGGTTACCACACGTGTCACTTGGAATGTTTTGAAGAAACCAGTACTGCTGGAACTCTTTAACCTGTTTCAGGGAATGCAAGGTAAATGCAATTATTTATTGGCTGTGGAATGCTGCTGGATTTTTGGGCTTACAAATTAATCCCTCCCAGTTCCAAACTGCCTGCAGGACTGAGACACTTGATATAAGCTGATGTGAGAGAGGAATCACCTTGTTCGTGTCCAGCCCACCTCCAGGTATCATTTTCCCTCACAGGACACCACCATGTAAAGTGTGAGTTAGAAGTAGGTGCTGCAGAGCCTGTTCTAGCCAGGGAGCCTCCTGGGAGCACAGAGGATCTGAGTGCCATGGGAACAGGACAGACACTGATGTGTGGTTTTCCCAAACACTGCCCAATCGAGCCAAAGGCTTGGTCTGGTGCCCTTTGGCAGCTGCTGAGGTGGGAGCATGATTTACCCCTTGCAGTGATACTAAAGCTGTAACCTATATCTACAAATTAAAGTCAAGGATTTATGAACCTTGGAATATTTTACCCAAGCCTCTGAACTGCCAAGTGGAACTATTCTGGGCTGTAACCCAAAAAATAGTTTACTGAAATTCCACTGCTTTAATGATGACTTTTTTTTTCCTATAGAAAACAATATGAAACATTCTGCCATCCAAACATAATTACATTCTGCATCTGGAATTTGTTGATGTTTCCTTTTGCTGCTCATACACATTCAATTCAATGAAATGGTTGGTGAACGCTGTGTATCCTAAATCGTGGCTGCTGTCGGTGGTTACAGCTCTTGCATTACAAAAGAGAACTGCTGGATGGTGAATTCCAGTGGCTACTGTGTAGAAGGAGCCCTGTTCTGTCCTTTTTCTCAGAGGGTTTGAAGAAGTAGGTCAGTCAGGCTGAAACATGCCTTGGGAATGAAGGTGAAAGCAGTTGGGTGTGCATCACTGCTCGTGGTCTGTGCCCTGTGTGCACAGCCAGGGCTCCTGCAGCTCTCACTCAGCAGGGATGCTGGAATCACAGTGGGAAAGGCTCCTGAATCTGCACTTGACAGAGGCAGGAGTGTGAACCTCTTACAAAATGTTTGGTGGTTGCTGTGGCTACTGGGAGAGCAGGGAAATGCCACAGCCCCCAGCCTGCCAGTGCCCTGAGGAGAGCCCTGCTCTCTGTGCTGGAGCTGGGCTGGGGAGATGGGTGTTTTATTTCTTTTCTGTTAGCCACATCCCCAGGGCATCTCCAGGAGGAGTGTCCCATGATGAGGATGGTATGGAGCAGGAAATGGGAGATCTTTAGACAGCCTGAGTTACAACAAGCCTGATGAGTGGATCTCTCCAGCCTGCCAGTGCCCTGAGGAGAGCCCTGCTCTCTGTGCTGGAGCTGGGCTGGGGAGATGGGTGTTTTATTTCTTTTCTGTTAGCCACATCCCCAGGGCATCTCCAGGAGGAGTGTCCCATGATGAGGATGGTATGGAGCAGGAAATGGGAGATCTTTAGACAGCCTGAGTTACAACAAGCCTGATGAGTGGATCTCTGTTCAGCAGTTGTGCTTAGACAGGAGAAAAATGGGAGAGCAAAAGCGATTCGATGGAATTCCAAGGATCCTGCTGGCATGGATTTCAGCAAACCTAAGCTTCCCTTAGCTCTAAAGAACTCTGCAGCCCTTTAACTACAGTGGAAAGTAGGCTGGTCTTGGGTAGGATTGTGTGTGAAGGGCATTTTCTCTGGAATGCCTTAATCCGATGTGGCTGAACACAGCAGATCCATGAGAGTCAGAAAACCCAGGCTGCTTCCTGCCTTCTGCTCCTGCTCTTCAGTGGTTTCAGGGTTTCTACATGTGCTTGTGTCTTTCAGCATTTTACAATGAAGATCCCTTTCAACCAGGGCTTTTCTGAAGTAATTTGGCAAAGCTGAGCTCCTCACTGTGAGCTGAGGTTCAGCTCTGTCTGTCAGCAGCAGCCACTTCAACCTGGGCTGAGGATGCAGGCTCTGCAATCCCCCCGGGCTACATCTGCTAAAGCAAGATGCTGACAGGTGAGGGAGGCACATTGCAATGCCTGGAATGAAACCCAGGGGAGTAAATGGGCCTTAAACTTCCTCTGTGCTTTTATGAAATCTACAGAGTCGCCTTTGTAATTACCTGCTCAGTGTGTGCTGCTGTGCTGCCCTTCACTTCCAGACACTCAAGTTTAATCAGAGAGACCTGCCCAGGAAAAACATCTTCAAGGAAGCACAGTAGGACTCACAGAAGCAATTCCAGGAAATATTTCAGTAGGGCAGTGCAGTAGTGTTATCACCAGTGTTACCCCAGCAAACTGCCCCTGTTCTGGCAGCTCCTGCACCCTTCCTTCTCCCATTGGACCCACTGCTATCAATCAGGGCTTCTGTAATCTTGTAAATGAGGCTGGTAGGGCTTGAGAGAAGGCAGAGGCCTCGATGAGCAGCCCAGTGGACACAGCAACCTCCTCACCTGCACCAGCAATGTCCACAACAAACACCAGCACAGTAAAAACACATCCATCTCTGCAACTTATATCTTGCTCTCAGAATATTCCCACATCATCTTTTCAGTGATACCCTTGGAGCTCATTAGCATTAATCAAATGCCAGGATGTCACCCTAGCTGGCAAGGAGGGGAATTTAGGAGAACATGAAGCACAAATCCAAGGTAAGAACTGAGAAAATCCAGTCCCTGCAGTCACAGGTCACTACAGCATCTCATCTACTCTGTGAATTTATAAACAACCATTTTAAACCACAGTAACATTTTTTGTGTGGTTTCTCCCATCCTGTTGGAAGGCTGTGCCAGAATCTTTCTGCACCTTTTTCTCATTTCTAGCAGAAATTTATTAAGGGCTGGCTTGTAGCCACTGCTTGTTGTGCAAATGTTTTCCTTCAGATTGGATGAGCTCTTCCTGCTTATTGCCCTTCTGATTTATCTGCAGAGAGCCCTGGGTGCCTCCTCTCAGCCTCACTTCTGGTGCATCCTAAAGGTGCCTCTCTGCAGTGCCTGAGGGAGTGGTGCAGAGAATTCCAAGCTACTGGTTCCAGGTGATGGGGAATGTGCTTTGCAGCCAGGTCCAAAAGTCTGTCTGTGCTTCCTAGCCTGGGTTTGTGTCCAGGGGAATTCCAGGTGTGCTCCCATTCAGCTTGGACACAGCAGCTGGACTGAAGGGAAGATGAAAATGTGCAGGTTGTGTCCTGAATGTCCTCCTGTCTCATCACCTTGGGTTTGTCAGGGTGTGTCAGAGCTTTGAAGCAGATCCTCCCCAGCCCTGCTGCCATTCCATGTGTGATCAGGCAGGAAGGGTTCATCCTCAGACTCCAGCAAACCACACACGGCTTGGTGGGATGGAAAACGTGGGAGTTATTAAAGTGCAATCACATCTCTGCCCAGGCTGAAATTTGCTCAGCAGACAGGAAGTTTCCAGGGGTAATTCAGAGCTCAGTGTGGTGCTTGCCAGGCAGCGTCTGCTCAGAGATGGGACAGAGCAGGACTCACCTTGTCTGTCACTGAGAGATTTTCTGTGTCCTTTACAAGCACTTGACACAGGGAACTGTGCTCACAGCAGCAATTGCATGGTAATGCAGGTTAATAGGAGTTCATGTGGCTCAGGCTTGAAACACTTAGCTCTCCTTTTCTGTCTGCCTGACAGCTTTATTGCTGCAAATACACCGAGGAGCCAGTTCAATAAGCTGAACGCTATCAAAAGATTTTTCTTTATGGTCTTAAGAGGGCTTATCTGTAATTCCTGGCTGCACAGTCTTTGAAAACTATAATGTTACAGACAGTGATTTTTTTTCCCTTTCTTTTCTTTCCTTTTTTCTTTTTTTTAACATGTGGTTTATTTTGAAATAAAGACCTCCAGGGTCATTGTTAACTCTTTTTCTCCCTCAGGTCTTTCAGGGAAACTGCAGATTTGACACAGTTGCTTTGTTTTATCAGTCTGTGGCAATTTCATTGAATTACTCAATTTGAAAGATTGCCTCAACAGTGCAGAGAGCTTAAATATTTTACAGTGAACTGAAGAAGCTTTGCTGTCATTTCCTCCACTGAGCACAGTTCCTACCTGGCCAGCGCTGCACTAGTCTGAGGTTGCCCAGTCACCATTTATTGTTACTGTAGTGATTTGCTTGTCTTAACTGAGGATTTGCAGTCCCAGTTTGCATCAGGAAATACTTTAATTTCTCATCCAACCTGCTGCCATCATGCTCCCCTCTGGATCTGGAGATGAGTGGCATACATGGGACAGGAGGGAGCATCCATGGCAGGGATGGGATTCTGCCATGGAAAACACTGGCTGGCAGCCAAGGAAAGATCCCTGCCCAGAGGCCTTCCCTTCCCTTTATCCTCCGTCTTAGGAAAGGCATAAAGTGGCTGAAGTGGTGGGACTTGAGTATATCCCACCCATGGGACATGGTGATGTGGCCACACATCCCAGCACTCCATGGGAACACATCCCCAGCTGCTGCTTTGGGACTCTCACAGGGATGCCTGATGCAGCATCGAGCTGCAGAGGATGAGTCAGGCTGAGTGTGGGCAATGAAACACCTTCCCTGGGGCTGGCAGGAATTCCCAGTGGCAGAGAGGAGCTGCATGGCACACCAGCCCTGCTGCCTTTGATCCAGCGAGGGCCACACCTGAGTGTTATTTGTCTGACACTTTTGCCTTCATCTGCAAAGCTTGAACCCTGGTTTTGAAAATGATCCTTCATTGTGTCATGGGTTCCAAAGGAGATGTCTTTGAAAGCAATGCCATGAATCTCAACATCACTTTGTTCTGCTTTTACAACTCAAATTTCATCCCTAGCACAAAAGCAAGGATTGCATGTCATGTGTAACTACAAAAAGATCTCAGTAGAATAGGAAAAGCCATTGAATTGAGTGCTGACACAACTGGGATGCATGAAGTAGCTGTAGCTGCAAATGTATCTCTAGGTAACCAAGGCACTGGAAATGTTTGATAATCAGTGTGGGCTTTGTGGTTCTGGGCTGTCTGGAGAAAGGTGACTTGGAAGTTCTGAGTTCTTACCATCTGAAAACTTTAAAGTTCTTCAAGGTACCTAAGCTGAGCAGTTGGTAACTGAAATGTTTGAAATCAAGCAGTTTCTGTAAAAATGTAGGGTTTATTTTTACAAAATGGCACTGCTGATGTCAGAGTGGCTGCTCTGAGGTGAGGGTAAGCACGAGAAAGGAGAGGTTGCAAACCTGACTGTACATTTTTCTGTTTCATCTTGTTTGAAGGAATAATTTAGATTGTTGTCAATGGGGAAGATGCATTTTACACAAAGTCCACGTGGAGTCCAGCTCTGAGGAGGAGGCACTGCCTGAGCCAGGGGTTATGGGGAAACTTGTTCTGACTTTCTGTTCACACACAATTAAACCTCTGCAAGGCATCAGCTCCCAGGGGGAGCAGCTCTCACTGCTGAGAGGGAGATGAGGGGGAGAACAGACTGTTCTGCTCCTGCTTTGTTTCTGGACACCAGAGAAGTGCAGCATGACCTTAATTGTATGCAGTGGGCAGTTTTGACATCTTTTTCAAATTACAGAAATGGAGCTCTCAAATCCTTGGAGTATTCATCTCTTTTTAGATTTGGTGAACTGAGGAACTCCTCACAGAGAGATGCTCCTTCCACATCCTGGGTCTGCATGGGGCTCAGCTGTGTTCCAAATCCATTCTAGTCTTGGAATACACTTCAAAATAACACTCTGAAATTCTTGGTTTCTTCCTCTTCCAAAAGCAGAGGCATCAGTGCTTACTGAGAACAGGGCTGCAGCCAAATAAATACTGTCTTTCTATACAGTGAGCAAGCCACACTTTCGAGATATGATGTTCCCAGAAATGGTAGCAGGCTTTTCAAAATTGAAAACCTCTGGACATTTTATTTATGCTCCTCTGTGAACAAATGCCTCATTTGATTGCTTTTAAATGTTGTGTTTCTGGAATGAAAATAGAATACTGGCATTTAATTCTGTATGTGTTATTATTTCAGCTTAGGAGAAGGCTGGGAGATGTTTTTTTAAAAAGACTGGATTGTTTTAAGATCACTGTAAAGCCAAATGTTTAAATACTGACTGTTTTAACTCACTTTCAATACTCCGCAGTAATTGGTAGAAAGCCTGAATCTTTTTTCTGTGACTTCTTTAAAAAGTTTTTAGTTGAAAAGTTTTTTGTCAAAGTCTTGGCTAACTTGATGTAGAAGACCCTGGTGAAAATCTCTTGCAATCTGGGGTTTCTCTGATTTGTGGTGTTGCCTTTTCTGATAGTGAAACCTAAACCTGTAGGCAATTTGCTTGCCAGGAAGCCATGCAGAAGGAGGATTTGGGGATATTTGGGTTTACATGTCATACAAAGGTTAGGAGGAAAGGGAGTCTATGTCAAGCATTGGAATATAGAATGCTCTGAAATGAATATTTCTCTGATTTTTGGGAAAATATAAATCTCCACCTGATGTGGAGCAGGTTCTGTCCATGCTTTGCCATGTGAGTAGTTGTTGGTTAGCCAGGACCTTTACCTGGCACCCAGATTTTTGCTCTTCTGTGGGCCTGGACTTGTCTGAAAGGATCTTTCAACTATCCATAGGGCCAAGTCTAACAGCTTTTTCAATTTATCTTTTTTAAAATGTACTGAGAAGTAAAATGCTGTTCTCTATCAGGTGAAATGTCATTATTAGACTGTGCTAAATTGTGCTGTTGCATGTCTGCAAATACTTCTGAGGTGGAGGTTTTTTTTCCTGAGATGGGATTTGCATGGTCAGCTGTAGGAAAAACACAGGTATTTACATTCCTATTCCACTTCCAGATCTCCAGCTTGTCCTAAAAATTAAGGGGTGTTTTGGTTTTGTTTTTAATAAGTATTTTTATAGTTACCTGAAAAGAGGAATGAGTTACAAACATCCGTCCAATTTTTTCTGTGTGCTGAGAAAAGTTAGAAACCTTCGAAAAAACTTTGTGCAAAGTTTTTAATTGGCATTTTAAATGTTTATAGCTACTTTACTCATAATTAGTGTCTAAATTTGTCAGCTCATATGGCATAGCTGCAGCTTCTTAGATCAGAAATACTTTCTGTTTTCTCTCCAGCTGGTTTCCTGTAAAGGGCTGAATTATTCTAGCTTTTATGGGTCATTGTTAAACATGGCAGGAAGGGTCATTGTTAAAAATGTTTTCAGAACTTTGATAACCAGTTTATCAACTGATTCACATGTTTAATCAGTTAATAGGTTTTCCTTTTCAGTGCATGGGAATTTCTTTGTTTATCTTAACTGAGTAACTGTTTCTACAGTGGAAAGAACTGTAGTTGACTGATAATCTTTTCAAATATCTGGAGTTTGCTCTTGTGACACAACTTGCCTGGACAGATCCTGCACTGTTACTCCTAAGTCTGTGTTTATAGGGAATATTCCATCAGAACAAGGGTTTGCATGGGCATGGAAGCCCCAGATGGTTTGGTATTCTGGATACAGGGCATGGAGCAAAAATCATCAGGCATTTTATGATAAGGCTTTTGAAGGTGTTTGTTTATTAAAAAAGAGGGACAGGTGCTTTTGAGAAGTGCCAAATATCCATGGTTCCTCCAACACCTTGTCAAGAAGATTTTTTGCAACATACTTTATCAAAAGTGCCAGAAGGCATGTGTTCAGCATGAAATATCTCAAAGAATCCCCATCCTGTGGCTCTCTGGACACCTCTCTGGAGGCTGCACCACCTTTCTGCTGAAAAACCTTTTTGCTAATCTCCAATCTGAGCCTGCCAAGGCTCAGTTTTTGATGTTGCCCCTTGTTCCAGCATCTGTCTCAAACAAGAAGTTTGGCTCTGTCATCACTGTAATTTCTCTGCAAGTGAGGGAGTTGTATCTATCTCCTCTTAGACAACCTGTTATTAAACCACCATCTCTTCATCAGGCCCAAGAGGCCAAGGCCCCCCTCAGATGAAGCCCTCACTTGCTGAGAGCACTCTTGGCTCAAGTTCAGCTTGAAGAAGGTTTTTTTCTGCCATCCCCATTGTAATAAGGCCAGTCTGCTCCTGTGTTTATAAACAAACTTGAGGCCAGGCAGAACTGTAAACTTTAGTTTGCTTTTTTCAGAGAATAAATTCAATTATGTTTGCTTTCTACGTAAAGTGCGACTTGGCATGGAATAATACGCAGCAATAAAGTTGCAAAATTTGAGTTTACATGACATTTATCTGCCTTGAAATTGCAGATCTTTGGAGAGCCCTGCAACCCTCAGCTGGGTTCACAGGAGAACTGTGTTCATGGAGTTGGTACAGGAAGAAAATGTGTTGAGATGAACACAACCCCAAGTAAAACCCAAATGACACTGGAAACCCAGATATGGGGGTTTTGTTGGGATGCCCTGGGCTGAGGAAGGCACTGCACACATTGTGGCTCACATCTCAACTATAAATTCCTCCCATAAACAGAAAAGAGGTCAAATTCTTAGATTAGACATAAGAAAGGAGTTTTTTCAACAAGAGTGGTAAAACCCTGGCATGGGTTGCACAAGGAGGTGGTGGATGCCCCTTCCCTGGAAGTGTCCAAGGCTAGGCTGGATGGGAATTGATGAAGGTGCCCCTGCTCATGGCCTTTAGAAGGTGCCTTCCAACTCAAACTATTCCATGGTTCTATGAAATGAAGTCTATTCTGTCCTGCTGAGAGGGGGCTGGGAATACTGATGGAGAGCCTTGGTTGGGAAACACAACTGGGCCTGGATGTGTCCCAGGATAAAGGATTCTTCTGGAGTCTGCCTGTCCTGGGTTGTGTTAAACCAGGGCAGGAGGACTGTGCTGCCATCCAAAGTGACTGCTCTGCCACTGATGTGAGAGAGAATGAGCAGGGAGGAGGCTGCAGGGATTTGTTCTTTCCTGTGGCCACCAAAAAGCAGGAGTTGATGAGAGGGAAGCAATGGGATCTTGTGGATGTGGGTGAGAAAAAAGCAGAAGGTTAGGTTAAGGCAGTTGTAAAATGTATTGGTTCAGCCACTGTTTCATATAGGGCATTAATTCAGTTTTTTATTTGATAAAGCAAAACTTCCTGAGCCTCAAGCAGGATATCTGACTGTGGATATTGAAAGCCAGGCATACCAATCCTGCTTATGCTGTTTGAGTAGTTACCTGTTAGAAAAAATATTTTATCAAAAAAGATGCTTATTTTAAAAATACCACTGTGAAATGTGGGGAAGATAAATGAAGTGTTACATTTGAAACCTTTTTTACAAATTTATTGTCATTTTTCTGTTCTCTTCTACTAAAAAACTCCTCTGTGGTGGAGAGCCAGAAGCAAATATGATCATCCAATTTGGTGCTGGAGCTTTCTGAAATTTAAACCCAATTCATTAGGTACAACGTAGGTGTAGAGCGTGGGCAGTCATTAGGATTTCAACAGCAAATAATGCAGCCCATGAAACATCAGACTTATTTCCTTCTCATGTAAAACACAGTAATGCGTTTCACCCTGGCTAAATGTGCTCTTGAGCTTTTATGTCAGAGTGAATCATGATCTAACGCTCACCAGATTAAATCTAAACGTTGCAGTATTTCCTTTCTAATTCTGGCTCTTCCCACTAGGATAATATTATTTGTCTCGTCAGTTATGTGCAAGTGTGAATGAGGAGATGGAGTTTGTACATGTGTGCAAACACCCATGGAAGCGCGGCCCGCGGGGCCGGGGCTCCGCGAGCAGAAAAGCCCTCTGGATAATTAGGTAAAACGCATAATAAGATCCATGTCCACAGGGCCAGCGTGGCCCAGAAGACTTTTATTTGTGTGAATTCCTGGTACAAACGGGAAGGATCTCGCTGCCACCGCGGCCACCTGCGCCCGGCCTCGTTAGGGCCCCTCAGCCAAAGCCACCGCGGCAAACGGGCCCAATTAGCAGCCCTGAAAGCCCCTCTCCAGCCAGCCATCACTAACACTCCAGATAAAATTTGACATCTTCCCCCCGCTCCCCCTGCCCCAAACGCCAATTAATTGAAATGGTTTTACTGAGGGAGCGCGGCTCTGCTGAAAAGGCAGAGGACTTTGCTTGGGTAATCAGCTTAAGTAGCGGCCCGTTTCCTGCCCTCGCTGCTCCACACTTCCCATTTGGGAGACATAAATACTGGTTTTATTTTAAAATCTTTTTTATCTCCAATTTCCTCCAGTTTTTTGATGGGCCTCGTACACGACTCCGTTTCAAAGGGCAGGATGGTGCAGCCAGTAAAGTAGATGCAGACAGGAACTTTTAAGTTCAATGTTGATTGCCTTTATTGGAAGGAGGGGGTAATGAGGGGTTTCACATGGAAAAGGTACATCTTCTCTGACAGTCACAAACTGGTGATAATTAGGAAGAAATCCACAGTTTTATTCATTTTTCTACTTTTTAAACACTCCTGCCTAAACAAGTATTTTGAATCTTCTGCTGCAGTTGCAGAGCAATGATTTTTTTTTGAAGTTAAAAAGAGATAACAGCTCATTGTGTACATTTATTTAAATATATTCTCCTGAAGTCATGCCAAGGTCTGGGTCAGCTGTAAGATAAGCTTTGAAATGGCAATATTCTGTAAAGACAGAAGTTGTTGAAGAAGCATCTGTAATTCAGTATAATGCATAGTTCAGTTTCTGCCAGGGTTGGATTCGTCACTTTTCATTACTGAAGGGAATTGCCATGGAGTGGATGAGCTTTATGGGGTCAGGGTCTTTGCTCAGGTGAAAGACTTGAGTGTGTTTAATTTTAGGAGGGTAAAGTGTGGAAATATTCCTGTGCTTCAAATTATGCATGCACACCATTTTATTCCTGTATTTACCATTAATTTTTTGTCCATCAGACATAAACGGATGGGGAAATTCTGTTTTCTAGGAGGAGAATTAGGGATTAGTGCTTGTTAGTATGTTTGCTTCTTTAAATGGCCAATATTTCTCTAACTTAACATTCTCTCATTTTCTTAACAGGCAGCAGGAGTTGGCCAAGAGGACAAACTGTCCTCCAGCCACAATCCCGCCCTGTGGTTGATCCACAGCCTTGGGAATCAGTCACATGGGGACCTCCAGAGATGGCAGCCAGCAGCAAACCCACAGGACCTGCAGTGACATAGCAGAACTAAAGTCAGTGTATCACCCTCTTCTCACAGCTCTCAGAGATTCCCTCCCACCCTTTTTAGGGATCTGCTCTAACTGTCCCATGTTTTTACACCAGAGGCTGTAAAGTCACACTGCACAGGAGTCAGAGAATCATTCTTGGACTCCACACAGATTTCTGGAAGCAGAAATGTCACCTGCTAGGGGAGGTTCATCCTCTCTTTAAAGCCCAAGTCAGGACCCGTGTGGCTGCTCTGGGATTTGCAAGGATTGGCAAGAATTGTGTTAGGAACACAGTGTGTGGTTAGCAATCTGTGTTCAGGACCCAAATGAGTTCTCCTGAGGAGTGCTCAGAAGCTCCTCCTATGTCAAGGAGAAATGATCTGTAGGAAAATCAATCTTTTCATCCCAGCTTTTTATTTCAG
>NW_005054366.1:2151416-2173980 GCF_000277835.1 Geospiza fortis
TTTGACTGGAAATGGCTTTGGGTTCCACATCCAGAATTTCCCATCCAACAACTGGACCCAGCTCAGCTCCTGCAGGGGCACTAAAATAAATTGACAGACATGCAAGAATTACATAAGAACTTCCAAACTCAAGCTTAGGAAGCTGATAACAGTCAAGCTTTCCTAAGCATGAACATGTTAACAGTAATGGTTGAAGGGTGATTTTTTTCTGGGAGGGAGGTGTCATGTTCTTCATCTCATGGCAGCAAAGCCAGGATCCCTTTCCATCTGTCCTAACCAGAAATGGATAATATCTTTTCCTGACTGGGTTTTAGGGGAAAAGCATGCTGTGTTCCCAGGTGTTTGAGAATTGAAGAATTACCTTTTTTTAATGTGTTTTATTGATGTCAGTTTATACATTTATTACCTTTTTTTAATGTTAGCCCTGTGTGTTGCTATTTCTCCAGTGCCAGTTTTCTAGCACAGTTTAATGATGAATCATGAACATTAACTTTATATATGTGTAATGCTTTATATATATACACACATATATTTATATAAAAATCCGGGTGGTGGCAGGGAGAGATGAATTCTGTCTGCTCCATCTTTTGTTTGGATCTAGTTGCCATAGGAACACCAGGATCAATTTTGACAGACTGAAATACTACAAATTACACTGTCGGATGACCTCATTCCAGGGCTGGCACGTTGGATTGCAGCATTGCTGAGAGGAAAAGCGTGAACGCTGCAGGAATTTCTGCTCCATGGAAAAATGTTATTTTTGGATTCTTCAGGAAGGCGTGCACATAAAACCACCGGTTCCCTGGTGAGTGACTGGTCCCTGAGACCAGCACAACTTTCATCTTAATTTTTGGTTGTGGTAGGTGATGTCATATTTGGCCATACAGTTCCTTAAGCTGCAACTGGCATCTCACTGAGAAAGACCTTCATGTTTTCCTGTTAAACACTGAGGCAACTGATTTCTTACAGGAAGACTGACAGAATGAGTCTCTTTTCTTCCCTTTTTGGGGTCATCTGCTACCTGTGTGCCTTGGTATTGATACAGCTGACATTGGTTTTATGGTTTTTTACCTTCCTGATCAATTAAGAGGTATTGAACTATGCCTTGTGTCTCAAAACTGGTTCATGCTGGAAACAAATGTCCCTTCAATTCCTGAGCAGTGTGTTTTGGGATGGATTCTCAGTTGCAATAGGAGGTCCCTCCTGCATGGGGACAGCTGTGACATCTCAGGTTGCTCTGGGTTTTCCTTCCATCCCATTTCCATGCTGATGTGGGCCTTGCAGTTTCACTCAGGGAAATGTCTCCTGCAACTTTATTGCTGTGTAGTAAAAGACACATTTAGTCCTGGGTTTTATTTAGACTCATTTATATGTTGGTAATATTTGTACATAGGCAGGCAATGTCTGTGAGCTGGCAAACAGTTCAGCCATTCTGTTTTTCTTCTAGTCAAGAATATTACTCTTGCTCTATCTAATCTAGAGTTGTAAATTGCAGCAGAGGTACAAATCCAAAACAAACATTTTGAAGAATTTGAATGGAGTAGAGCCCCAATTTCCATTTCAGTTCTCTCTCTGTTGTCCAATTTGTTAAACACAAGTGGTCCCATGTGCGAGTAGCATGACTGCCAGAAGCACTCTGCAGCCATCTGCTTTTCTGGTAAGTCTTTGATTATTTCTCTGTCCAGTTTTCTACCCAAAATTAGAACTGGCAACTCAACTGGTTGATGAATATTGTATTTTTTATCATTTAACATTCCCAGCTTATGGCTAGGAAATGTCATCAAGGTCATAAAAAGCACCAGAAATGAACTTTCCTTCTCAAGACCAACTTTACCATGGTAGAACTTTTTTACCACATTGTTTCAGCCCTTCAAGAGCAGCAAGAGAATTGAATAGGAAAAGTTTTACTGTTTAAGGGTAACACCAAACTGGAAGGAAAAGAAAAAACAGCCTGGATTAATCTGATGAGCTGTCTTGAACATGTGAAGAGCTGCCAGGCACTGATAGAGGCATTCACATAGAGCTGAACTTAAAGCCAGCACTGCATATAAACTCCAGCTAGGGGACTAGAAGAAACCACTGGATCTTTAGAGTCTGTGGTTTATCTGGGCTGAACTGTGGGGTTTAACACATTGGAAGTGAAGGGGAAGGTGCCTCTGAAGGAGGCACCCCAGGGGATTCCTGAGTCCTGGTACATGTCGTGGGCAGAGCCCTCCTGTGTTTGTGCAGCTTCAAGGTTTCAGTTCATGAGTTGCATCAGTTGACAGAAACTGAAAGGTTTTAGATGCTTAAAGCAGAAATTCTCCTGGAAACACTGTGAGACAAGCAGAGGGTGAGTGGGAACTCTGGGTCATTGCCCTTGTATTTACTGCATGAACTCCCTGGAGCATGACATGCGGCTCTTGGATGGGAGCGTGCCGGGTGTGTCCGAGGTGTGAGCCAGAGGAGGCAGAAATGGATGAGCCCTGTAGTACAGACTTGGCCCCTGAGATTGCATGAGAAACAGTAACTGAGTATTCATTTGGTTGGCTTTTTCCTCTTTTAAAATAAATTGCATCAGAATTTTGGTCTGATCCAGCTGCATCTTGGGAAGTGCAGCAGGTTTGCAGGACAATGGTGGAAATCTCATGTGCCACATGGAGAGGTGTGGTGTTTCCAGCACCACCTCAAACTGCAGATGGGGTGGATGAGGAAGGGAAGGGCTCTTGGGTGCAAGCTCACCTTGTGAAATGTGCCATATTCTGATGTCATTGATGGGGGAGGTGGCTGGTCCTAACACAACCTCAGTCCATACATTCGTCCTTGGCATTTTTCTGACTGTGTAGACAACATCAAAATGTTTCTTTCAAACCTAAAGATCTCTGGAAACTGAACTCTCTTTGCATTTCCAGGACTGCCCTCTGACTGGGTGGGAGACATTGGTTTCTGTGGCAGTATTTTGCAGAAAATCAGAAGTTCACCAGACTCTGGTTGCCTCAGGGCTGCTGTTGAGGGTGGGCAGCTCTGGCTGGGCTGCAGCTCTCCATGCTCAGGCAGCTGAAGGCCAGAGTGCTCAGGGCTGTCAGAGTGACAGGGAAGGGCAGGCACTGTCCAAATACACAAAGACTCAATACATTAAAAATATTTTTGTTTTAAATTATAATGGAGGAGAGGAATAATTTAGCAAGTGGGAATGTGGTGGGAGCCAGCCAGGCTGGGCTTTGCTAATATCTGAATTAGGCTGTTTAAAAATGTTCTAAATCCGCCAGAAGGTCCTGAAAGTTCAGCTCTCCCCAGTTTAAGTTAGCGGTGACAGGATTGGGCCCTCTATTACTTTTTTATGTGGTGTTAAAAATGACTTTCCCATATTTCCAAAGCCATTCTTGAGTCTTTTCAAAGCACGTTGTGAAATCATTGTGTACATTACTTGTCCATATGTACAGTAAGGTAATACAATATTTGGGCTTTTCCTTTTTCTTTGGCTTCTGAAAAAGAAAGACAAACTAAAAATCTTTCCTCCTCTCCCCATTTTGATTTTTTTCCAGGTAGAATGATGGCAGACATGCTCAGCTCAGTTCCATATAACATACTGCTTACTGGAATAACCAGTAAACTGTAAACTTGGGGGTTTTTTATGTATTTGTGAGTTCCTTTGAACCATTTATAAACAGGTTAGAAATACCATTTCACCACTCTATTAATAATCAGGGCTCTTTATATGGGTTCTTTAGGAACCTTTCTGTCTAGTAGGAACAAACTATGATAAACAAACACCTCCAAACTCTTCCTGCTGCACAAATATTCACTGCATTGTTTGGTATTCCTTAGAGCATTCTGCCTTTGGTCAAAATGTTATAGTCAGGGATTTAACTGGTAATTGTTATTTCCAGGAAGATTTTTGTTGTATTGTTCTTTTAGAGTACAAAAATAAGTCATTTTTGCAACAGCATTCATGTTGCATGAAAATAAAAACCAACTTTAAATATTTTTGGACAATTGTGAGATTTGGGATTTTGGTATCAGATGCAGAAGCCTGCAAGGTTTGCCTGCTCTGCCTAAGTGCCTTGTGACACCACTGCAGAGAGGGGTGGTGTCACCCAAGACAGGATCTCCCAGAGCTGGAGGAGTTCAGCAGCAATGAACATTTTCTTAGTGCTTTCTTCTCTTTAAATGTAAAATTCAGGCACCAGCTTCTCAGCTGTGATAACCTTTTCATGAACTGTCCTGGCTCTTAGGCTTTCACCTGTTAAAATAAATGACATTTATTAAAAAACCCCAGTCACAATAACACCAAACCTGTATTTTTTTAGGGTATAAATCTCCCACTTCAATTGCAGGAGCCTGTCAGTGAATTTCTGACACCAAGTTATGTTATTTAATGAGTGCTATTAGGTAGTTCTGTCACTTAATAGGATTGAGGGTTGGAAATGCCATGTAATATCACTTCACTGGAGAAAAAATCAACAAACAGCCCTCACTAAAAACCTTGTGCTGCCTTTGAAGTTGGTCAGAGCTGCTGTCACTTCAGAGGGAACCCGCAGGGCTGTTTTCACTCCCATTTTAGGGGAGGCAACAGTTATTCTTGGCAATTTACAGTAGGGGCACTCAGAGCAATCTCCCACCATCTGACTGGGAGTGAGGAAACAGAATAGTTATGGCAAAAAAGGGCTTTGCAGGCTCCTGTCCGTGATTATCATCTCGTTCAAGGAAATGGGAACATGGGCTCTGCCAGGAAAAGTGCTAATGGCCATTATTGTCATGGGTTGTCATTTGCACTCAGGTGCCACCTAGAATCCCTGGGTGAGGTCTGGGCTGCCTCGTGTCCCATGGAATTAGTGGGAGCTGGTTTTATCTTGACAGCTTGGTGGTCATGGAGTCACCTGTGTCCCCTGTGTCCCTCTGGTTGCCCTCTGAGCTCAGGCTGCATCTTTATGGGAAGAAGGTGTGCAAGAGAGTGACAACAGCCAGGAGAAAGCAAGATGGAGACTTGGCAGCTGAAATTCTGGTTTAGGTATTATTTTGCAACTTAAATCCATCAGATTTTTATCTCCTGGTGTTTTCCCCTGTAAGGAAAAAAGGCTTTTTTTCTCCAGAGAGGATTCCCCACCTCACTGGGAGAACAGACAGCAACTACAGGTACTGAGGAGAGCAGAGGGAGGAAATGTCCTCCCCTTGGAGCCTGGGGCTGAGCGTGGTTGGTGGCACTCTCTTCATCCAGAAAGTCAAGTCCTCCCTTTGATGCTGGTGAACAAAGTGTAGCAAAAGAACTAAAATCCCTCTGCAGCAGCTGAGCAACTCAAGTTGGTTAAAATCAGAAAGATTAGATTCCCTGGGAAAGTTTAATAGAAAAAGGTGTTTTGCCTTTTCTATTGGTTTCATTTGGAAGTCCCTGTGAGGGCTCTGGGGTTAAACACGCTGTCAGTACCTTCGTGAGGAGTCCCACACGTCTTCAGATCTTTCCTTAGCTGGGCTTCCTGTGTTTGCAGGCTGTGAGCTGCTGACTGATGCAGAGGATGACTCTGTGTTCCTTAAATTCTGAATTTCCCAAGCCCTGTGTTCACTCACAGGATGCAATCTGTACCTTCTGGAGCCTGTGTGCAATAGAAAATAAAATCCTAAACCATTTGGAATAAAGGGAGCCACAACATTATATCCAAACCAGTTGTCCTGGTTTGCTTCTGTAAATCTACCAGACTAGGGGGAGAAATGAAAAATGCTGGATAAATGGTGAAATATGTGTAATAAAATAACAATTACAGACATCAAAACTTTTTAAAGCCATGGCTGTGGAGGGCCAATGGAAGGACTCAGTGCATGTACTGGAGACAAGGAACATTCCAGCAGTGAAATACAGCTGCCCTGACATCCCTGACACAAGTCTCTCTCACCTCAGGGCAGTCAGGATTCCATCACAAGTCCCACTGAGGCCATTTCAGCCTCCACAGGCTCTGTGCAGTGAAGTGAGAAGGTCCTGTACAATGGATGCAGTGTTTCCAGAGGGATCTGGAAGCTGGAAGTCGATGTTCTTTGGTCCTAAGCTGTACTTCAGGGGTTGAGATACACTCCACTTCTTCCTGTAACAAATCAGATTTGTCACTACTTGAAAAAGTGCTGATAGAGACCTAGGGAGAAGTTAAACCCTCTACAAAACTTCATGAAATAATACCAATGGCAATGTTTAAAAAGTGAATTAGGCTGCGATATCCTTATTTCTTCCCTTATTTCAACTGTTTTCCCGCGTGTGGCAGGTTTTGGCAATAAACCTGGATGTGGGAATTGAGGCTTGTTCAAAGACAGGACTTTTTACATTTCATTTTAGATGCTTCAGTTTTGCAGAACTATTCAAATTTCTGTGGGGCTGTTAATTAGTAGGTGTCCAGTTCAAAGTGGTTCCAAGTGGGATTTATGATTGAGGAGAAAGTGAGTTGGGCAAAAAATGGATTTGTCAGTATTAAGTTTGTGCTCTATTGCAGCTGAAGACAGGCTGCATAAAACTTGTCCTGTGGGTCAAAATAATGTGTGTGTGGAGAGAGGGAAGTGAAATCCCAGGGTTTGAACTCTCAGCATAAAGAAGGTTTATTAAGTGCAGATCTTTTTTTGGACCTTGACACTGGGGTCTAAATAGAAAGTGCCCAGCTAAGCTCAGTGAAGTCCTGCTGGGATAGGTCATTTTTGGAATAATCCAAACATGACTTGGGCCAGCTCTTTCTGTTCAGGAAGCTGCCCAGGTTCCTGGTTTAAACCAAGCCCATTTTTAAAGGATTTTCTGTGTAAAGAATTGCCATATGCAACCTCTGTATGAAATCATTGCACAAATAGCTCCACTGTAGGGATATCCAGGTTAAGCATACATCTATTCCCTCTGATTAATTTATTTTTGCATTCATGGAATGCAAAAATGCATTTCACACCCCTGAAATCTTGAGGGCAAACAGTTTCCCGTTGGGAGATGTTTCTGCAAAGAGTGAGCTGGGAAATGAGTGAAGGGTGAGGTTTGTGTTGCCTCAGGGGCAACTGCTCAGCTGGACTGACAGAGTTAACACTCATCACATCACCCCAGAGCCAGCACAAGCCTTCTGCCTCCTTAGACATTGGCCATTAATATTTTGACACATATTTTGGTTCTTTCATCTCAGAAAGCAATTACTGTGTCCAGTAAATCAAAACCACAGCCGTGCGAGGCCTCACCCTGACGGGACCACCTTGCTAAAACCGCACTTAATGTGATTCTAATTATGAAACATGTGTTGATAAGGAGCTGAGGTTTCAGTGTCCTTTGTGAAATGTCATCCTTGTAGCTCAGAGACTCTGAACACGGGTCCAGTGTGTCCTTGTGGGGTGGGAGGGAGTCCCCTCCTGCTGGGAGAGGCACGAGGGGGAGCCGTGCAGCAGCAAGTGGCAGTGTCACTGTGCCTGCGTGTGAGCGCTGCCAAGCCTTTGTTCCCTGCTTCACCCTGGAAAACCATTCATGAGGTTTAAATAGGACTTTTAAAGTGCAGCATGAGCTGATACTGCACAGTGAGCCAATGGGAATCTGAGAGAAAGCAATACAGGAGTCTTCTGTAAAACACTCCTGAGCACCAACAATCATCTTCTTTTGAATCCCCACATTTCTTATGGGAATCCATTTCACTTTTGGAATATTCTCTTTCTTTAAAAGATGTACTACTTTGGAAAAATGCCCAGAGTGCAGTTTGTGGTGATGTGTGAAGAAGATGTTCCCAAAAGCAAGTGAGGCTGCTGTTAGGTGTCACTTCATCCTGAAATAATTATCTGCTGTTGGCACAACAGAAATCCCATCCCACTCTCCTCATCTTCCAGATGTTTGTTGCTGCTGCCTCCCTTGCTCCAGCATCAGGCAATCTTGGACCAGCAAACTGATCCAGCTAAGAATTAGCTAGACTATAAATAAATCAATAAATAAGTCCCCAGGTTGGCTTTAGGCCAGGCTGGAGTGCCTCTGCAACTTGCAGCAGGACAGAACCTTCAAAGTTTGCCCACAAAGATCCAGGTGGGAGCCATGCTAAGGAATGGGAGGAGATTTCCCAGGTGGGAAATGCTAAGGAATCTCCAGGTGGGAGCCATGCTAAGGAATGAATCACTGCAAGTTTGACTTCTATCCCAAAGGAGCTGCTCCCTGGCCAAGGCGAGTGGCCACAGCCACTCACCAGAGCGGGTCCTCCACGTGGGAGCTGCCCTGCATTAGCATTTTTCCATGGGCTGAGGCTGGGAGAGACAGGTTCCTTCACATTCTCCTGGATGTGCATGAGAACAGCCTCCAGGAAGAGCTGGAGACTCCAGAGGCTCCACGTGGAGCAGCTCTGGAGTGGGAGCCCCGAGCGGCTGCTCCCGAGGCTCTGGCTCCTGTCCCAGCTCTTGGGAGGTTCAGTTCTTGGGATGTTCCTGTGCAGAGCCTGGAGGTGATTTCCAGCTCCTGTGTTGGGAAACAGCACTTGTGTAAATGGGTTTTCCTAGATAACCAGGAAATTTTGGAGTCTTCTGGGACTCCTGGATGAAAGACTTTAGATGCTTATTTATTTTGCCATTTGAAGCAATGCTTCTCCTACTCGTATCCTAAATAGGAAGTATTTCTGTTTCAGAAGACTTTTTTTCATATATTCTGTATAAAAGAAACACAAGGGTGAATTTGGTTCTCCATCTCCTCCCAGACATCCCTGGCCATCAGTACATCCATATTAATGGACTGGTTTGGATTTTGGAAGATATATGACTGATTTTTTCAGTTCTGTTAGAAGAGGGAGGTTCTGGCTACTCCAAATCCAGCTGCTGATGTGTGGTAGGGATGGCTGGTCGTGAGACCCTGAGCAGAGCAGAGCTTTTCCTAAGCCCAGAGCCATTAGGCTGAGCCTGCTGGGTCCCTTCCAGGCAGCCTGTGTGATATTTCCTCTGGAGTTTCAATTGGATTAGATATTCATCTTCTCTTCCTGTCCCAAACTGTTGTTTAGTGCTGATGTGTCCTCTTAAGCCACGGCCAAGTTCCAGCACAGTGGTGGTGAAGCCAGTCCTAGTCTGTGCTGGGGTTTTTAAACTTTGGGAGGAGTTTAACCCTTTGTATCCATTGAAATAATGGGGATGAGTGCACCTAAATCTCTTAATGGCTTTGGGAATTCCAGCACTGAAAGGCCCCCTCGAGCCCAAGGCAGCTCCAGACCCTCTTCCCTCTGCAAGGTGCAGAGTGATTATTTAGAATCTCTGGGAATGTCTGCAGTAATAAGGGTTAATATTTCCCTGGCAATTTAATTGGCAGAAATGTTTCATAAATGACTATTGTTTTCCAAAAGGAGCAGATTCCTTGTGCTGTTGGGTTTTTAAATCCTTGGAGATGCAATATATACATACACCACACTTGGTTATCCACATAGACTTGGTTTATTTGTGTTTGCCTGCTTAGTGCAAACTCATTACTCTCCAGGAAAGTCCTTTGTTGACACAAAAAGGCACTGGGGAAATACAATTTTTTTACAATAAAGTCTTGTATTCATATAAAATGTTTCTCATTGGTAAAACAAAATAAAGAACCCAGAAGCACTGGCATGCAGAAGTTCACAGCTTTTAATACAGTACATGTGTCATAGCACAGTGTGGCCACCTAATGAGGGGCCTAATGCATTTTAAAAGTCTAATAACAGGACAGCTCAATGACTTTGAAAAGCCCTAAAAACTCATTGTCTGAGAGCATGAGGATGAATAACTAACAAGCTGAAATGTATTTACCTTTAGAACAATATGTTTTGTTCCTCTAAGTGCAAGCCTTTGATCCATTGAAAGGGCTCTGCTCATTTCTAAGGCAGGGAATCAAACTGGAATTCAAACTTGGTAAAGGAACTGTATGTACAAGATCATTTTGCAATTAGAAAAAGGCTGAAAATGCAGCAACCTGCTGCATCTTTTGGGAAATGTACCCCTAAGAGAGAGTTTGGATTCTGGGAGCTAACACACATACAGTTTCTGTTCAAAACTCCTTTGAACAAAATTGGAATGGTTCAAGTTGGAGAGACCTGAAAGCTCCTCTCATTGCACCCCTGCCAAGGCCAGGGACACCAGGTTCCACCCTGGCCTCCACAGTGAGGTGTCCCAGCTGAGCAGGGAGCCTTGGGGAGGATGAGGAGGATGCCCAAGGTGCCAGGCTGAGGCTGTGCCCTGCCACGGAGCACTGTGCTGGGGATCCGCGTGCAGCACAGTGCACACACTGTTCTGCAGCTCTGGCTGCTACTGGCTGCTACATTTACAGAGAAGAAACACCCTGCGTGCCAGAATGACATAAATCTGCTGCTTTCCTGCAGACTAAACCTCACACTCGGGAGGTGTGATTACCTCATGCTCACCTCTGCACCTGGGGAGCACTGGAGGCCAGCAGAGAGCCCGAGCCAGCAGAGCTGCTGGTCCTGTGTGTGCAGGGCAGAGTTCAGGGCAGGGGCACCGTGGGGCTCCCAGGGCTGGCACTGTGCAGGTCAGGCTGCCCAGCACTGCCCAGAGCCAGCTCTGCCTGCCCCAAGGGACCAGGCTGTGCTGGGCAAAGGGAGAGTCCCCACTGTGTCCCCGTGTCCCCAGGACAAACCTGGTGTTCCAGCAGTGGGACTTTGTTATATGTTTGAAAAGATTTTATTCTATTATCAGTCTCAATGAAGGATGAGACATAAGAGATGTAAAACTTAACACTATTCCATCAGAAGCCAACCTATTTCTTGGTTATAATACTTTATAAATGTTTTTCAGCCTATTAGCTTTTGCCACACAATGCTGCTATTATTCTAACACTCATCACAGAAAGAAGCTGTGTGAGCTTTCCATTAAGTTTTGAGAATTCTTTACAAATCCATTTCTCACAGTGGGGGTGCCCAAGCTCTGTCACCTGCCCATACAGAGTCCTGGTCACAGCAGGGACAAAACAGGAGCTTTTCTGCAGGTGCTCAGAGACAATAACAACCACATCAGGCCAGCTTTGTTCGTGACAAGAAGGGCCTTTTTGGGCCAAGCAGGGTTTTCACAGTCATTTTTTGTTTGTGTTAAAATTGGTTGATTTTAAATCAGAATAATCTTTCAAGAAAAGAATGCATTTACCTTTCATTAAGTAAAAGTTACTTTCTCACTGTACTAAGCAATGAAAGGCAAAGCCATGACTATTCTCCCTATGGAACAAAAGCTGACCTGTGATAAGGACCCCTCTGCATTCTTATCTGCTCCATTTTTGCAAGGCATTTTGAACAGCAGGAAACCAGGTCAGGCTGTGAGATTTGCTGTATTTAGAGAAAGTGCTGCAGGGTCTCCTCTGAAAGCAGCAGAGCACCCTGAGTGTCTCCCCAGAGCCCTAAATCCAGGTGGATTTCTGGTGTCTCCAGAGCCTTGCAGCTTTCCCAGCCATTCCAGAGGTGACTGGAATGGCACCTGCTCTCTGAGCTGGTTTTCCAAGGAAAACTTGGTTGGTTTCTGAGTGTGTGTACAGACAGACACAGCTGAAGCTGTTCACCCAAAGGAGTGAACACTCCCCATGCTCTGTGATACAGAGGAGCTGCCCTGACAGGGGAGATGCCATGAATATTTTGGATTTGACAAGCTCTCACATCTTGTTAAACATCCCAGAATCCACTCAGGACTGAGGCACCACCATGACTCCACCACAGGCTGTGTCACAAACCAAACCCAGCCAGCTTTCCCCAATTCCTGTGTTCCCAAAGTACTGGGTTTACTTTCACCCATCTGCCTTCTTGGCTCCTCAAGGGTTTTGGGGCACCCTCCTTCCCTCTGTTCTTTTCCACTGCTCCTCAAGTCTTGCCTACCCTGCAAGCCAGAATATTTTTACATAATTGACTTAATTAGCCCAATCAAAGGAGTGATGGTGCAATGAACTGAATATTCAAGCTTTCTTCTCAAAGAATGAAGCTGTGCATGTTCACTGGGGTTACAGCTCTCCTTTCATCCCCTGCCAAGCACTTGACTTGGTTTGTATCGTGACTTGATAAAGAAATGACATCATTAATACAATAATAACAAATCATTTCTATGGAAATCAGGGGACCTTCTACCTGGATCATTTTAATGATTGCCCTCCAGCTCACTTTTTCTTTCAAACAGCATCTTTGCATCCAATAATAACTATTTGCCGATTTAATTCAGATTATCTTGGACTTGATGAAGGAAGCAAATAGGGCAGAACCCTTCAGAAGCTCCAGAATCCAAAGAAATCAGGTTATATTGCTTTTTTTCAGGTTCTTGCAGTTTTGATTCAAGTTCTAATTTTGGGGTTTTTCCCTGAGTTTTTGAGATTTGGAATCCAAAGTATTCTTTTATCATTGTTACCATTGTTCAATACCCAGATTATTTTATGTTTTCTATAGGAAAGCAATGTTTCTCCCAGTTCAGGTTGTCTCTTCAGTAAAATATGAGCTTTGTGGTGTGATCTGAAGTCAGGTGAATTTCTGTGATGGAGAAATTCATTGGGGACAGTTTCCTGTCAGCTGGGACTGGAACTGAACCGTCCAACCTCTTTTCCTGCCTCTGCCTCTAAGTCACTGTCTGGATCTTGTAATTTAATTAACTTTTTAGCATTTGCCTGCAAAACAGGAATGATTATTTTATCCTCACAAAGGAGTGTTAAGAAACTTAATTAAACTCTGCCTTTAAAGTGCATCCCTTCATACACTACAAAAGATCAGTGAGCTAACATATATCACATGCATTACATATAAATAGCTTTATTCCAAGAGCATTAAGGGAATGTGTACTTTGGAAAAGGCCTTTGTGTGCATCTCCACTCGTGGCAGGATTTTATGTCAACTCACTTCTTTGAGTCAGAAAGTTAAACGTAGTAATTAATTTCTTTTTGTGCCTGAAAGACAAAGCTCCACAATTAGCAATGTGCAGGTGATAATTAACTCTGTTCAGTGACAATCTCAGCTACCTGGTCATGGCTGATATTTTAGGGATGGGCAGCAAGGAGCTGAAATTGTTTTTAAAAAAGATGATTTAGTCCTGTAGGAATGCAGTCATCTGAAAAGTACCTATGATAGATGGGGAAAAAATGCTTCATTCTTCCATAACGAGGTCTCTGCAATGGCTCCCTATGATCCACATAACACATGTCAAAAACTGAGTTGACGTGGCCCAAGACTTGGCAGGTTTGAGTGCCAAAGCCATGCAGTGCTCTGAGGAGCTGGCAAGGTGCTGGGGCTGAGGCAGCCCACACTTAGGTGATAATTTATGGCTACCTGTAACCTCCTTGAAATAGAAACCATTCATATTCTCTCCAGGGAAGGGAGAAGTGACCAGACAACGTGAGTTCAGCCAAACCAAGACTTCATATAACTCCACAGAAGACAAACTCTGGTACTGACATTAACAACGCTGTGGGCTCTCCGAAAGGGTTCGTCTGTAGGTTTTATTTATTTTAGTATTGTTTGCTTGTGTCATTTCAGAAACTGGCAGTTTATAAGAGCTGAAGTCGAGTTTTAACTCTTGGACTTTGATTCTGTTTATTTAAAGCATAAAAAGGCCTCAAGAGCAGTCCAAGCCAGGGCAGGGCCATGCAGTGGGGTTTGTGCTCTCCTGACTCACTGATAATTCCAATTGCGTGTGATCCCGACACCGCCAGTCCCTGATGCTGTCACAATCTGTCCCAGAGCTGCAGAATTCCTGCAGACACTCTGCTCACCCCACCCTGTGGTTTGGCATGGCTCTGCCCTCCCCTGGGGAGCTCCTGCCCTGCTCTGGCAGGTTTGGGGGTGCTGGCAGGGCAGGCAGGGACCACATCCCCCAGGGGCTGGGGTGCTGCTCCCTCTCCTCAGCACAGAGCTCCTGGGGACCTTGGGGACAGCTCTGGGAGGAAATCAATGAGCAGGGGTTGATCTAAGTCCTTGTGCTCCTGGGACTGTGCCACCTTCCAGGTGTGGAGCCTTCCAGGGAGAGTCTGAGCCTTTCTGGGAGATCAGATGAGCTCAGGCTGTTGGAAGGGAGGAAGGGAGAGTTCTTCCTCCATCCACAGCTCCTCAGTCTCCTCATTCCATGTGTGACTCCACAGCTGGTGGTGTGAGGGAGTGGGATGTTATCCCTGCCCAAAGTCACACACTGGGGTTAACAGATCCAGATTGAGAATCTCAGCTTAGATCTGCCTTTTCCTCCACCCTGATTTATTCATGCGCTGAGACCAAGAATTACACATCAAATTCTCTTAATTCTGTGGGTGCTGATGTTAATTTTGGTCTGAGCTATTCTTTGCTCTGCTGTTTATCTTTGCACATCTGCATATTTATACATTATTTATGAAAGTTCTTCCTCATCCTTCTGATGAGGGTGAAATACTGGAAGGAGACAGGGACTGTTTATTCCTCATACAAAGTAATGCAATACAGCTTTTAGATATCCCTGAAACTCAGATTATTAATTCCATTGTGTTTAACCAGTGAAGAAAACTTTATTGTTTTACAGTTCTTTGTGGTTTATTAACTTCTCTTGTGGACCAGCAGGTTCAAGTCTTCTCTCCCTCTTTTTTCTTTTTTTTTTTTTTAAGTTTTCTTTTTTTTGTAACTGTTAAGCAATTCCACCTGGAGATGTGAAAACTTCACAGGCTATAAAGCTTATATCCTGCAAATCTCCCTATCCAATATTAAAACATCTAAAGGAGGGGAGGCACCGTTGAAATATTTTGAGCTATGTTTAGGAATGAACACAGGGATTGGATTTATTCAACAAAATAGCCTTTGTGGTTTTAGGAAAGGCCCAGTGAACGAGTCTGGTTGCAATGGAAGTATGGAAAATATCTTTTACCAGGTAGTGGGATGAAAGAACTTCTTTAAAACTGGGTAGAGTTAAAGCCAAATGGAAAAGATCTTAAAAGCAGAAGGGACAGTGGCCAGAACTGCCACTGCCTTGTGTAAATCCTGGAAGTCCTTCTCTCCCACTGATGACCTTTGAAAAGATGCTTTTCCTTGCAGAGGGGAAACATCTGTTTCTCATGTAAGTTAATACTTAACCTAAGATACACAGTAGAAATATCTTATCAAAAATAGGATGGAGGCAAAGACTGCAGGGATTGCTTTATCCATGTGGAATCAAGGTGATGCTTTCACTTCTTCAAGGAGAAGAATGTGGATTTAAGGTCCAAAACTATCTTATAATAAGCATGGGATGGTCTGTGTGTATATTTGTGCCTGTTATATGTAATTAGTAATGCTTCTCATAGGTTATGCTTTTGAAAACACTGACCTTTGTGTTGTTGCTCTTATCCTCAGATTTATTTAATATGCTTGGGAGGGTCTCTTGAGTTACACTGAGTTTCACACTTGTGTCTTGCTAACTTGCAGGAAAATATTCCAGTTCCACTCCAAACCCTCCTGCCCTCCCCCTACCACCACACCCCAGCACATGCAGCGCTCCTGGGCTTCTCTGTGGGGACAAAGAGGGAGTGCAAAATCAGATGGCACTGAAGGGATCTGGAGTAAATCCATACAGCAGCTCATAGATGTGCTTGCTGAGCAAGGAAAACCAAAGCCTGGTGTCACAGGACTGAGAAAGAGCATGTGAGTGCACAGTTGTGTTATTGAAGCCTCACCATGTCTCTGCTGAAGTGTAGGCTGCAGTGTGGGGAGTTTTGTGGATCTTTATGCCTTAAAGGAAAACCTTAGAACTTGTTTTCTTCTGTGTTGCCATAACACTTTGTATCTTAGCAATAAAATTTGGGTAAATTTAATGTTATCACAAGAAATTTGTGCTCCAGAGATTTACTGTTCCACTCCCACAGTGCCTTTAAACCCCATGTCAGGAGTAGGACAGCAATTCCTGGCCTGTGTTAGGACCAATTTACCTCATTTCCTCTGCCTCAGCAAAGTGAGATTGAAGAGGTTAGAAAAATAACAAACATAAAATGAGGAGGAAAGCGATTGCCAGTCTGTGAGTGACTCTGCCCAAGTCACCCTGCAGGACAAGCCCGAAGGTGCTGAGGGGAAATCATTCTGCTCTGGGTTCTCCCAAGCAGAGCCCTGCTGGAATCCAGTTTGTCCCTGTTGTCACATCTCATCTGGGTGTCTTTAACACAAATTAAAATATTGCTGTGTTAAGGACCAAAAAAAGCGAGTGGAAAATGCGCTCATCTGCGTCCCTCACTTGTGCCAACGAATTTTTCATTCCCACCTCAGCTTTAATTTGAAATGTGTTAAATAAAAATCTCCAGGAGAGTATCCAGAATAGATAGGCATGTTTGGGTCAGCCTACAACTTGGCATTGCCATGGGCCTCATCTCTAATTACTAAAGAAATAGTGAGTTAGTGAGTTAAAATACCCAGTGACTGTGATCTAAATCATTTCCACTCTGGATACGGGCCTGAAATAAAAAGGGCTTTTCATTAGCGAGGCACAGATTTAGTGTGGTGGGACACAGTTTGTGCTTGGCAGGAAGTGTGGTCAATGGGCCATTAAGTTCAGAAACAGGAGGCAAGGCATCCTCTAATGCTGCTGACAATAAATATTGGGGAATGGCTTCCTATGGATTCATGGCAGCCACGCCAGAGCCACTCAAGGCAACTCAGATTTGTGATCCCTGAATGTGCTCATACAGCCTCCACATAATGGAGGGATCGTTTGCAGGTCCCCAGGGAAATCTTTCCTTTCAGCCCTGGAAGATGAGAAACCCACTGGGAACTCTAACCCAGGGCAGGATTGAGTGGCAATTACTTCTGTTGGGGGATTTGCTTTTCCCCCGTGGAAAATAAAAATGTTCCAATTAGAAAACAGTCGCTGAATTTTGGCGGTTTTCTGTTTAAAAACAAGCAAACAAACAAAGCTTCAGAGGAAGATTTGCACCTTGTGGGTGTGCAGGGAAGGCTCCAAAGCTGGGGAGAGCAGCCCAGGGACCCCTGGAAGCAGAGAGGGATGGGAAGAGTTTCTGGGCTGTCATTTGAAGTGGTTCTGATTTCACATGTGAGCATCCTGTGCTTATCTGTGAGCTCAGGGCTGCAGGAGCTCTGCACCTCACCTGCCTGTTTCCATGTGGGAGGGGAAGCCACCCCACATGGGAGAGAGCTGCTCATTTAATTAGCTGTGTGTTTGCAGGATATTCATTCTTTATCCTCCACGTGGGCAGGGCCATCCTTGCAGCAAGCTGGGAAAACTCCAGTCTGGAGATCCATTTCTCATGTGTTTGCTTGGTTTTCACCAGTTTTTCACCTGAATGCTTCACTAAGATGACTGGCTTTTTCCAATGTTTCCAATCAAGAGAAATGGGGTTTTATCATCATTTAGAGGTAGCTCAGGATTGTTTCATAGAATAAATACATATAAAAATAAACCAAGCAAATAAGGGTGCCCAGTCTGAAACAGCCAGAATCCAAATTTTTGGAATTTGTGTCATCAAATGCTTTAATGCAGTGCTTAACTTTATATTCCTGTCCAGAACAACTGAGGTTTAAATGACTGTGAGCAATTCAGCTAGAAAGAGACACACAACCCAAGTGTTGAAAGTAATCAAGGAATAATTAGTAGGAAATAGTATTTTACAAGCCAAGCAATGCTAGTAGCAGGCTCTGGGGATGGCTACAAGTGAATGCTACAATTTCTCTGACTTGGAGGAACTGAAACCATTGTTTGATGGGCAGTTCATCCAGCCTGCACCTTGTAGGACTCACAGGTTGTGTCCAAGGCTGCATCCTCACCAGGCCCATCCCTCTCAGCCCATGGTCAGAGTGGCAGTGCTGGATCAGCTCTGGGATGTCCAGATGTGCCCCCAGCTCTGCTGCCCCTCACTCTGTGAGCAGCACTGCAAGGGGAGCAGGAAACCCTTGAGATAAACACATCTATATAGGCAGAGCCACATATGGGGCATGTGGGTGAATATATGGGCATAAAGAGGTAAAAGAAAGCTACAGCTCGATCACTGCAGGATTATTTCTCTCAAAGAAATTATTTAACTCTCAAAGAATGCAAAATGTGACTCTTAAATGACATTAAAGTCTGGTTTTCTTCAGGCCTGGCCTGGCCTGGCAGCTGTCCCCACTGCAGTCAGGGCCCAGGGGAGGGATGTGCTCACCAGGGCAGAGGTGGCCAGAGCCACTGCTGGATACTGAAACCTAGGGGTACTTAAAACCCTCTAAAGTGGCTGGAATTCTCAGACAAACTCAAGGCACATGGGCAGAGAGATCCCTGGATCCAGAGTGGGCTTAGCTGTGGTCCAGGGGGCTCACAGAACCTGTGGGAATAACCCAGGCAGGAGCTTGGGTCCAGCTCAGTCTGTGCATCCCTCTGGCCTGAGAGCTCCTCAGAATTCCAGAAGCTTCTGTGCCTAGAGCAGATAGAGGCAGTAAATAGCTCTTATCTGGACCTGGCTCTGAAACGCCATGGCCTGGGGGAGGCTGGCCCACCTGATTTGGGCACTTTCCTGCTGCAGTCCCTGCCTCAGCGTTTGGAGCTCCCTCCCCAGGGCAGCACACGGGCTTGAAGGTTTACTCGATGCTGGGAGAACAAAAGGTACCTCAGAAATCCAGTTCTTCAGTGTTGAAGGAATTATTGATGGGGCTGGAGAAGTACCATGGCTGCCTCAGCTCAGCCCTGGCAGGGGTTGGTGTTTCCAGCCAAGGAGTCGAGCTGAAGGCAGAGGGGCAGAGTGCTGCCATGCCAACCAGTGAGGGGAATGAGCACACAGCAAAGTCCCACCTGCCTCCAAACCATTGAAATGTGCCCAGATAAGTGACAAAAAGCAGCTGCTGGAATTGTGCAGCTCTTTGGTGGTTGTCCTGGCTGCCACAGCTACACCCAGCCTGCAGCACTGGTGGTTCCCTATGCCTTGGCTGCAGCCCTTGCCTTCTTCAGAGCATGGCAAGGTGGTTTTTATGGATGTGAGCTCCTCAGATTGTGCCATACTGTTGAAAACATTTGGAAATGGAGCTGTAATGCATGAGCTGTGCAGCTGTTCTAACAGTCTCCTGGACTTTGCCCATTTTGAAAAGTTTTTATTCAGGAAAACAGCAATGCTAATGGGAATCACAAATCTGAAGGCAGGAGAATTTGTCTAAGTAAGGGCTGAGCTGCAGGGAAGAGCCAAAATTTGCAAGGAAACATTTTGCTTGGCTCCAGCAGCATGTAATGGCATCATGTGGGATGTGGCACCTGGAATCCTGTCCTAGAGAAAAACACAGGACACTGGCTCTCCCAGGGCAGGCCTGCAGAATTCCTGGGATACTAGAAGGCACAGCACAGCCCACAGGGTGTGGGAGAGCTGCTGCCCAATCCCAGACTGGAGTTCTGGAAGTAGATTCACCTCCAGAACATTCCCATAATCAGGAGTTAATCCAAGGATTTTGGTTCAGTACTGGCTGAAAAGATGAGGTGATTGTTTTTAAGGCAGCTGTGGAACTGGAAAACAATTGCACCTCAAAAAATTGCACCTCAAAAATTAAGATAGCTGGTTGTTTCCAGCTTCTCATGAGCACCAGGGCCACTTTGATCTGCCTGGCAGGAGTGTGAGCCCTGCCTGGTGTCCTTGTTCCCAAAGCTGGAGCCTGGAGAAAGGCTAAAGCCCCTTCTGCCTCTGCCCCCTGCCAGGCTGGCCATACCTGGCACATGTCCTGGGAAAAGATGAACTTGGGGAACATCCTTGGCAGAACTGGTCAAGGAAAAATCTTGCAGTGGCTGTGAGAGCTGCCTGAGGGCTGCCTGCTGATCCTTTGGTTTTGGAATAACAAATTCGCCTTCAAAATTTAAAAACTGAAAGTGTATTTCAACCCAGGGTGTTTCAGTGCTTGTATGGAAAACAATTTTCTGCTCACTGTATTGATATGTTTGGAGCTCTGTGCAAAGAGTTAAGTTATTGTATATTTTAGTTTTTTAATTGACTCCATATCTGCTGGCAGCAGAATAGACATTGATCTGTTTTTTTCCTTCACTTTATTTAGGAAAATACAGCACAGAGTGTTTACTCTGCCTCCATACAGCATTGCTTTGTAGGGTGAAAGTGAGGGCGAGACCACAGTGAAGAATTCCCTCATTGTCAATTTTAAAGGCTTCATAATAAATGGTAGGCTTTTTTGGATGGGAATCAGAAATGTTTTCATGACAGTGTTTTGCTTAACTTTTTGTATTCAGCTGGGATTTTCTAAACTCTTTTGAATTTGCTGGTTTGATCATTTAAACATCTTCTTTCTGGCCACCAACTACTTGCTCAAATTACTGCAGTGACACTGTACCTGGCAGCTGCTCAGTAGGGATTTGAAAAGCTCAAACTCATGAGTGTAAATTAAAATTTAGTTGTACCAGGTATCATTTCCCTGGAGACAGCACCCAGCCTGCCTTTCAGGGGGAGAGGATGAGGAGCTGGACCAGTAACTCAGCATAGAGGGAGGCAGAACTGTGTCCACACTGAGTTTGACTGAGGAAGGAAGTGTGAAGGAATGAATGCCCAGTGTTGATCTGCTCCATGTATTCCAGCTGAGCTATCTACTGACTTTGATTTGCATTGGGCCAGGCCAAAACCATTAATTAGTAGCACTTGTCCCCTCATGACTCTCCATTTCAACACAATTTGTGTATCTGAGTCCTTCCAGGGCCCTCAGCAAGACCCCTGTGGCTGCTGGGCAGGGCTGATCTTTGTGCTGTACGTGCCCTGGGGGCACAGCAGGATTATATGATTATATTGAAGTTTTCCATATTCCCCTGGCCTCGAGGCAGTGTTGGTTTGCTGATCCCTTCACAGTGGTCATGCAGCCCTTTCAAGGCTTACTCTTGCTTTCCTCTGAAAACTGTCCAGGCCCTTTGTTTGTTTTTCCTCTGGCCTTTTTTCTTGTTTGGTTTTTGGTTTTGTTTTTTTTTTTTTCTGGAGTGCTTTGTTGCTGGAGGTCTCCATGCCTGCTGCAGCCTGCCCTGTGGGTGCTGTATTCAGCCAATCTGTGCAGTTTTGCTCTGGAAAGGTTCCTTGGCGTGGCTCTGGCTCCTCACAGCCCCACAGCTCAGGGCTTGCCCGCTGGAGAAGGTCCTGAGCAGGGAAAAGCTGGGAGGGAAGGAACCCTCTGGAAGGCATCTGTGTTTTCCCCAACTGTAAAGCACAAAGCAAAGTGTGATCCCTATGATGGATGAGCAGCTGAGCTATTGATGCCTTTTTCCATGCAGTCAGTCCTGAGTTCATGCATCTCCTGGAATGACCGCTGCTGGTAATGCCTGTTTCTTTCACTTCTTTTTCAAACAGCAAAACGCCCTTTGAAAAGGAAACCTTGTTACCCTTAATGCAATGCAAGCCACCCACGGAGCTCTGCAACAATCCCGGGGTTGCTGGGGTCCCCGTGTTTATTTTCCCCAGGATCACTAACAGTCCCAGGACTATTTTGCTTGTGCTGCTGAAAGATGTCCTGGAGATGTGTTTTATCATCTTAGCACCACAAGCTGCTTTCATTCTCTCAGGCCTCTTGCAGAACAGCACGTGAGTGGCAGGACGTGTCCTGCGCAGGGGAATTTTTATGAGGCAGAACTTCACTTGGGAGGTTTCATTTACTCCCAGTGGTACTGAGTGAGTAACTGTGGTGGACTGAGCTCATCACCCATTTATTGCATTTAACCATTGCAATACACCTTGGTGAAGACCATTTTGTTGTTTCTCCATTTTCCTGGTGGTGTAAAAATTCTGTTTCACTGTTGCATTTTCAGTTTGAACTGTGTGGGCTGGTGCAGGAAAATATCTTTGGTTGTAATAAACAAGTTCCACTTCAAGGAACTGCCCTGATCAGTATGTTTGTGTCAACCTGCTGATCAGCATCTCCAAATTCCCATGGTTTTAGGGCAGAAGAATCCCATGGGGTTATCCAGTTACTTCAGAACATGAATTAGAGCTTTGATACTGTAAATGCTTAATGCTCTATTCTCTCTCCCCCTTCCTGATGGCTTTAGGCTTGGGGTTTCCTTTTCTTTCCTTCCCAAAAAGCTTTGGGGAAGAGGGTGGTCAGTAGTGATGCAAGTCCCCAATGTTTGTGTTGTTCAGCTGAGATTTTTTTTGCTTTGTGTCTTTTCCTCACCCCATGAGATCTGTTTTTCTCCTCTGAGTGTATGAGAGTGTTTTCCCTTCCCTGGCATAGAAATAATATACTCCAACATGTTTCAGTACAGGAAATCCTATATCCAGCATGGGGAGGAAAGGCCTTAATCAGTACAAATTCCATTGTGTTTATATCAATGCTGACCCTTGGTGTCATTGGGACAAAGCTTTTTGGTCTGGGCCCCAGGCACTGGTTGGTGCTGCTGGTTCCCAGCTACATCACTGCCAGCCCACAAGGCCCAGATTTGCCAGGTTTCTGCTCCTGAAGTTATTTTTTAGGGAGGGGCTGAGATGAGGGGCAAGCACTCAGGGAGCTCCTCTTAATTGCCAGCTTTTCCCTTCTTTGGAGGATAGGTTAATCCCCCAGCATTTCCTGAGTATGAAGGGCTTTCATAAGAGAAAAGAGGATAATTCAAGAGAATTTGTGATCTGTTTCACAATCCTTATCCCTATTTTCTAGGCCAAGCTGGCTGCATCATGACCATGGTCTAGAGGGAAGGAGCCCAGTGAGATCCTGGTCCTCTCTGAGCTCTCAAAGGTCCCGTGTGAGAGCAAAGGTCCATG
>NW_005054366.1:2174031-2184247 GCF_000277835.1 Geospiza fortis
AGAGGATTGACTCTCCATAAAAAGAGCTCTGCACAAACAAACATTCCAGCAGCACCCTTCCTTCAGCTTTCAATGTGTTTTTTATCAGGCCTTGAATTAAACCACTGTCCAATCATTTGAAGGCGTGATTTTCAGGAGTCATCCAAAACATAATTAATGACAAGGCAATGCATTCCCTGGGAGGGGAAGGAGGGACTCTCCCTGCTCTGGCTTAAAGATGCAGCTCAGTGGAGCTCTCCCATGGGTGCTGGACCAGCCTGGGAGGGGCCTGGATGCTCTGCCTGACCCTGTGGCTCTCTGCGAGGTGGCAGAGGTGACCAAGGGACATGGCTGAGGACAGGATGAGCTCTGGCTCCACCCTGGCTCCAGCCTGGTGCTGGGAGAGGGCTTGGAGCAGCTCCCTGAGGTGTCTGTGGGCAGCCAGCAGAGACCTCTGCCTTATTTTCCCTTCCTTTCTCCCTCCAGCTCTTTCTTCAGAGCAGCAGCTCCCCAGGGCTCCTTCCTGGCTGCAGGCAGAGCAGGATCAGCCTGGCACGGTGCTGCTCTTGTGTGTCCCTCCTCCCCTGGCTGCTGCCCCTCCATCCCTGTCCCTGACCCTGCTGTGCCTCTGGCTGAAATCTTTTCTCCAAGCCCCACATTTTGCTGCTTTTTTTGGAGAAAAGGCTGTGGTGGTCTCCTTGAGACTGTCCCATGGCTCACCCCAGGAGCTGCCAGGAGCTTTTCTTTGGGAGCAGCCGTGCTCCTTTTCCTGCTCATTCGAGGCATTCCCACACGTGGCATCTGAGGACACTCTTTAATATTTTCATCTTGTGGGGAACAAAGGAAAATGAGTCACTTTAGTAGCACTTTTCTGAGTGTTTAATTAAAGCTGTGCATTTAAGACAGGAAATGGGAGCCAATATTCAACCTCTGAAGTATTTATACAATTGATATATCACTTTTTCTTACCTCATCCCCTGTTTGTGTATAAGATACTCTGTCAGTACATTCCCAACACAATGCAACACTTCATTATACAATAGACATTTAAATAGCAAACTATTTCTTTAATAGTCAGGGGTATCTGCTGTAATTCTTGGCCTGGGAAATGGGCTGGCCAGAATCTTTAGATGCAGATGGCATCAGTTCAGGTACTAGTATTATTGTTATTTTTTGCCAAATAACCAAATTAACATTGAGTAGTTTGGCTGGATGCTGAAAAATTCACTTTTGGAACTGAATTAGGTTGGGGTTTTTTTGCCTTCCAAGTCCTGGCACGTGTTGCAAGGGCCTTAACATTGGAAGAAATAGATTTGGATGCTCTTCAAAGAACTCTGGTGTGGTTCTGCCATTTTTAACTTTTTACCTTGCTGTTCTTTCTCCCCACCTCTTCCCAGGGGAACTGAAGGTAAATGATTGATACTCTGTCTCTCCTGCTCACTTTCTTTTTTTAAATCTCTTTTGGCCAGACTTCTCCAATGTAGAAATATTTACCAAAAGGAAAATCGCAAGGGCGGGGGAATGGAGGGGAAAAAAAAGAGTTGAGCAATAAAATCTAAACATTCAGCAGCCCAGGATGGTGACTTTGTAGGGGAAAGAGGCCGAATTGTTTGTAGAACCTAATGAGATTTGGGATTAGATTTCCTGTATCAGTGGGCAGCCACTGGGGAAAAGTAAATTCCCTGCACTTAAAGCACTTTGCAGGAGAGGCATTTATTTAGTGCTGTTTGCAGATGGCTGTACCTGAGGGGTCCCAGCCTCAGGAGGTGCCTCCCCCAAAGACATTCCAGCCTACAGCAGTCACAGCAGAGAAAAAGGCAGGGAAAGGACATAGGGGCATGGAGAAAAGCGTGGCTGAAGGTTTTGCTGGGAATGCTCATGGATGGGGTGAGATCTGGTCTGTTTACAGCTGGATTGCTCCAGCTTTATGTGCCAGAGTCTGAATGTCATGGGAATTTCTCAGTGCCTGGAAGGTGACTTTGCAGGTACACACTTCAACTTTACATGAATACTTTTTTACCTGACAGGCACTTATCTTTTAGCTCAGATAAAATATTCCCGGTTTAGAGTTGGTCTCCTACAGCTTTCTTGTAAGGACTGAAGCATTCCCATCCAGGAACTCACCTAGTGCAGTTTTTACTTCAATTGTCTTGTGCCACATCCTGGCTCTGTGTAAACTGAGTCCCCAAGGAGGGATGGAGGTTTCTCTGTGGGACAATGTCCATCCCCAGGCAGGGGACACAGCAGTGCTCTCCTGGCTGCATCCCCACCAGCTTCAGCCTCAGGACAGGTTTCCCAGGTTTTCCAGATTCCCTGCAAGGCTGAGCAAGAACAATACTCCACAAAATCACAAAGTCACAGAATAAACTAGGCTGGAAAAGACCTTTGAGATCATCGAGTCCAGCCTATAACCTAACATTACATTATCAGCCAACCACTACATTAGGAAGAAGCTCTAAATTTTAATCCTTTGAAATGAGACTTTTCCTACCCAGGCAGGTGGCTTTGGAGGTTTACTGAGGCGGCCTGAGCTGCAGGGGAAACCAGGTACCTGGGAATTCTCCTTGAAGGACCATAGACACCTCATGAGTCACCCTGACTTGTTTTTCTGTAGTTCTACCAATAGATGTATTTTTTCCTCTCCTCTCCTAAGCCACAGATCACACTCTTGCTCCTTGGCGTCATTGGAAGTTCTGGTTTTCACATCAGACTATGAAAATAGTCTGCCAGATCAACTCTGGCAGCTGTCAGCAGCCTAAGGTGCAGGAAATTCTTCCTTTTGGGAGACCTGGCTCAGTGAAATGTCATCTCTGACGTTAAGGTAGATGCAGAAGATCCAGCAGAAGTGGGACAGGACTTTGAAGCCTGTGGTTGTTCCTTGCCAGCTGGAGGTAGGACCTCTTGCTGAGTGCATTCCTGAGGTGTTTAGACTCTGGCTTGGGAGGGAGGATGGGAGAGGCACTGATGGTGATTTCTAGGGTGCAGTTCCCTCCTCTCTGCCTCTGCCTGGCTCTTTCAGCCAGCCTCTGTCAAAGAAAATTCCCGAGCTCTCACTTGGAAGGGTCAGTGGAGCCATGGCTCTTCTGCCAACACAGCAACTGGAGGCAGCTGCTTTGGAGAAGGATCTGTCTTGCATCATCCATGGGCTGAGGAGGCAGAGGTTCACCCTTCAGCCCTGGGGAGCTCTGGGACACCTGAGGGGCAGCTTCTGGGCTAACCCACACTTAGCACAGGCCTTGCTAAGAACATCACACTTTTTAATCCTCAGCAATGTTGTACCAGGCCATTGTGATTCCACTGCGTTAAAAATGTCCTCAATATCTTGTTTGTTTTTTTAAGCCAACCTCTGTTTCCCTTTGTGATACAGATCCCTTTTCCAACAGTCCTCCTCCCCGCCAAAATAAAATTCTTCCTGAGACTTAGTAACATTTTTTAATATATACACATAAAACAAATTTCCTTCCCCAACCGTTCGTGTGGTTTTTCAAATCATTAAGGGAGTTTCCTCATTCTGTGATGTCAAGAGTCACCCAGATCAAAGCCTTTACTGATATTACAATTAAGCACTCTGCACCATTAAATTCACTTTCCACACTGTAATTTTTATAATAGGTCGGGAAGGAGCTTCATGGTTTGATTTCATTCCAGCCATGGCGCCAGATTCTGATTTCTCATTAGTTCCTGCACCGAGGTTTGTGAAATCCTGGAGTTAACAAGGAGCCTGCATGAATATTGGACTGGAACCTGTCCAGCTCAGTGGTGTTCAGTGGACTTGGTGCATGTGGGATGTCAGGGAAATTATACAGTCAAGAGAAAGGAGCAGCTTCAAGATAAGGATGAGCTAATCCCTCTTCTTCTCCCAAAATCCATTCCTGGGTGAACCGAGGCTGTGCAGAGCAGATCCAAGCAGTTGCTCCAGTTCTGCATCCTTGCAGTAGAAATGTAAGACAGAGAAAAGAAACTCGGAGCAGGGAGAAGGATCAGGCTGAAAATGGATCTTGCAGCAAAGGCAGAGAGGGAAAGGAAAGAGGAAGAAAAGAAAGGTTCCTCTTTTTTCCTTGAGGGATAGTGGAATAGCTCCCTTTGCCTTCTTTGCAGGTGCCTGGAGGGAGTGCTAAGTGCTCTCAGAATGGAAAAGGTCACTGGACTGCCTTAGATTAAAAAAATAAATGTGTTTGCTTTTCTATGTGAGGAGGAATGAAAGGGAAGAAGCATCCTGTGCTCAGCATTCCCAGCAATGGGAATTGCACGAGGGCAAGCAGCTGGGTTCTGGGCTCACTGGAGCTGTGACCTGCAGGGATGGGGAGTTCTGCTGGGAGCTGCTCAAGCCGGGCTGAAATCAGCATCCAGCCTGCAAAGGAGAAGTCATGGAGAGCTCCTGCCCCAGAGTGTGGGCAGCATGGCTCCCTGCACAGCACAACAGCCCTCTCTGGGTGGGTGTTTCTGGAAAACTCTTCCAGCAAATGTCAGGAAAACGGATCCAAAGTGAGCGCTGTGTCCTGCAGATGATGTGGAAGAGATGCCCCTCATCCCCTGGGCTCTGTGCAAATCACATCTGGGAGCAAAGGGGGGAAATATTGCACAAGTTGGGAGCCGGGGTAAATTTATACACACTGGTCCTAAACCTGCAGCAAACATCACCACATAATCTAAGAGGTTCTGCTGAGCCAGGATCAGGGCTTGGTTCTGCACCAAGATTTACAGCCTGAGCATGCTGGGTTTAGCTGCAAACTTTGCTTGAGCTCTGAGTCCTGTATTTGAAAAAAAAAAGAAAAGTGTTTTCTAATGTGTTTTTCCAGGAAGTTCCTTCAGTGAGCATCCCCATTCCAGATGCAATGTCACACTGCAGCCAGACAGTTTTAAGGGCTGCTACTGAGCTGGGGTGGTGACCGATGATACCTGTGACAGCACTGCTGCAGTGCACGTCCCCTCCCTCCCCAGTGCAGTGAAAGGGCCATGCTGGGGTGCAGGAGTGGCTGCAGTGACTGGGATTCCTCCCACTGGTGCCTGATTTGTGGGGACAGAGCTGTCATCTATCAGTTTTATTCATTTTTTTGGGACGAGGATGTGGACTTGGGAACCTTCCTAATAAAAACACTATTACAGCCCCAGAATCTCAGACTTTGGGGAACCATCCATCTCCCCTGAATAGCCAATTCTGAGCTGAGGTTCATTTCCATGGTGGGCAGAACCCAGCCCCAGATCTACACTGCTTTGGCACTGGAAATCTGGTCCCTGCTTGGAAGGAGTTTGAAGCCATCTCTGCTATCAGGAGCTGCAGGGACTCCATAGTATTGCAAATTAAATCAGGCACACCCAAGTTCATAAACCTAAAAAGGAGATACAGCCATAGCTTAGCTGAGCTACCTTTGGCAGACATCATATGTGTAATAGTCTTCATTCAGTTTGGGTGATACTCCTGGAGAGTTAATAACCAAGCCTCATTTCAAGTGAGCAGCTACTGAGCACAAGACAGAGCTTGTTGGTGGATCCAGGTCGTGCTGACCTGCAGTGGATGTGAGTAAGAGCTCCCACTGTGCCCCGGGAGCTCCAGGGACGCACAGCAGCTTCCAGGTGGGAGGCAGGGGCAAGAGAGCACATCTCATGTGGCACACGCAGGCCTGGACATGTGGCCACATTTACTGCTCTCCTTTCCAGCCCTCTCTCTCAGCCAGGGAACCTCTGAGAGAAGAGAAAATGTTGAGGAGCTGTTTGACATTGTGATCTCCACACTTGGTGCAACACTTTCACAGGGCTGTTCAGAAAGGATTTCTGCCTCCTCTTATTTATCTTGTCCCCAAAAGTGTGGGGCTCCTCTGCTGGGGGTCTGTCCTATTTCTGAGCAAAGAGAAAAGCTTTAGTTCAAAAGCCCAATGATAAATTTTCCATCTTCTGCTCAAATTTCTGTTTGGCCAGAGCTCAAATGCCAAGGTGTGGCTTTGCTGCTTTTGCTGTTCAGCAGCAGCACTTTTTTCTCCAGTGCTAATGAAAAATCTCAGCAGGTTCATGATCATATCCAAGATGAGCTTCCTGTGGCAGAAAGCAGAAATGCTGCTCCCTGAACCCTCTAGAAAGATGTTTTTGCAGGAATTCTCTGTGTCAGGCTTCAGTGCTGCTCTTTGCTTTTGCTTGTGGCTTGTTTGGCATCTGATCTCAATTAGAGGCTTCTCAGTGCCCGGTTTGACACGGATGTGGGGATGCACAGGACAGAGGCTGTCACTGAGCCACCTCTGTGCTGCCATTCCTGATGGCTCCAGCAGTCCTGAGCTGCTCTGGGAGCTGGGGAGGATTCAGGGAATTTGTCCCTGCTGCAGGTGAAAATCTGAGAGCTTTGGAGTGGGAGCTGTGCCTCAGGAATGAGCTCAAAACGATAAACCAAGAGTGGTTCAGGCTGTTCCATTCATGGTTGTTCTGAGGAGCTGTAACACATCACAGGCTCAATAACCTCACACTTGCACTTCAAACAAAAAACCTATTTTTCCTATCTTTTAACAGAAATCCCCTGGAAACTGCAGAACTGCCTTCTTTTTTTTTTTTTTTTCTTTACACATTCCTGCAAAAAGTAGTATGAAACTCTCTCTGTTTTAGGCAAAATATTTTGCAATTTTCCAGTGACCTTGCCAATAAGAAAATGATTCCCCATATATCATGGGAAATGCCTGCTTTCTCACAGGGCTGCAATGTTCAGCTATCACCAGTGAAGGATTCTGCTGGCTGCAAGTTTGGCAGGAACACGAAGATCTTCTGGTATGGTACATTACATGAACTATTGACTGGAGAATGCCAAAAGCTTCACCCCACTTTAAATGAGCTCCATTTTTTAAACTAAATCAGCGTATGAATCGAATGTGTTTCTTCCAGAAAATGAGAGTCTCAGCCCCTGTCCTGGGTTTACATCACTGCCCTTTTTATCTGGAATCACTCTCCAGTTAACGGTTGAATTGCTTCATCATCCCATCAAACACTTGGGTTGAATCCTGCGCTCCCAGGGACGGTCCAGTGACCCTTCTGCAGCTAAGTGTTAATATTCTCCTGACTAGACATGTCCCTTTCCCTGGCTGGGTGCTGGATGTGCATGCCAGCAGCTATTCATTATGGATGAAGAATGGTTTGTGGTTAAAGTCCTGGACTGTGTTGTGGGAGATCTGAGCTCAGTCCCAGATTCTTCTTCCATTTCCCTGTGTGCCTGTGCTATGAGCGAGTTGTTTAATCTTTCAGTGCCTCAATTCTCCTTTGGTAAAATGGGAATAATCCTATTTCCTTTCTTCCACCCTTCCCTTTTACAGTGTTTGTTTTCACAGTTGCTTGTTGATCACATCTGTGGGACATAGCATACAGTCAGGAGTGTTAAAGCATTACAAAACCATGAATAATAATTTAGCTTTTCACTTAATTTTTCATATCCCACTTTTAAATTGAGGAAGATAAGGAAAGCTTGATGGCAGTGCTGTCTGTTTATGTGCTATGACCTACTTGTCCCAGAAAGCAGCATGGCCAAGAAATTGAAACAAGATCTTGTGAAGTGCCATTGCAAATAAATCTGCTCCACTTCCCTTCTGTCAAGGCATCTCACGCTAGGGAAGACCACTGGGAGTCATTAATTCTATAATGGATATACTGGATTCTTTAAAAGGGCTGTTTTCCCAAAGATTAAAGCAATTATGAGCAAAGTGGTTTGAAAAGAAAAAAAAAAAAAAAAGAAAAACACCCTAAAACAAACAGTGTGGATGATAATGGGGAACGGTTTAAGAAAAATTCAGCAGATGCTGTAGAAGTCACCGTTTTATAGTTGTGGAAGAGGATTTTGTCAGTGGGAACCAAACACTCCCTTCCCCTCCCTCAGCCCAGCAGAGAAGGGAAATGGAAGCTGCTGTGTGAAAAAGAGTATGAAAACAGGCACTTGCATATATCTGAGTGCAGGAATGGAAATAAAGGGGAAATAGGAGACTGCTAATGAGGCTGGAAAATATCAGTATTTATGAGAGATAAAGATGGCTGATGAAGGAAAATAAGGGAAATCATTGAAAGTTGTTGAAGGGGCAGTAAAACTGGCTGCAACAACACAAAATAGAGAGGAAAATGTGCAAATACAACAACACAAATCCCTGGTGAATTTTCTCTGAACCCTGTTCCCCATCCATGGAATTAAGGTAGGAGTTTGCCCTTCCCCAGGTGCAAGCTCCCTCCTGCAGCTCAGGCTGGGGTCACCATCAAAACATGCTGGGATTGTGATGGAGACACTTTTCCTTGATTTCAAATATTTCAAGGTAGGAGCTCAACTTTTAACAAAGGAAATACCAGAGAAGAAAGGAATTGTAACTTGTGAGCTTCCACAGACTCCTTGCAGGTGTACTTGGCATTTTCACGAGGGTGGTGACACATGAAAGATGCCATTAATCACTCTCAAACTAAAGCTTGGCAGAGAGCACAGTGCCACAAGAAGTACCAGCTAAGCTTCACTTAATACTAAAGCAGATCTGGAAAATGACCTCAAACAAAATCAACATCATCATTTCAGTTCAAAGGAAAAAATCATCTTGGAAGCACAGAAACAGTTCCATGTGTTCACCTGGACATCAGTTCAGCCTGATAGTTTGGTTTGGATAAATAATTTCTGTTCATTTCATTCCTTAAAGAAGGTAGTGGCTTCTGACTCCCATCTCTGTGAATAGCAGAGCCTGGGTTCCTGCCTGAAATTCCTGCCATAAATGAGTAGATGCTCCCTTTACAAGTACAACAGCATGAAATGCATTTTCTTGAAAGCAAGATCCATTCCCCTGATAGTGCAGGGATGTAAACCAACCCTTAACCTGAAGAACCTGTGCCTCTGCACGTGATCTTGTTAGTTCTTTTTTGAAGGACAGCACAGGAGTAATAATTAGCTTTTGCAAAATGTTTTGAAGGAGCAAAGCCTTTCATCCTGTCTGGATGCCTTTGGAGCCACGGCAGTGAAACTGCAGAACATGGGATGGACCTGCAAAGTGACTCCAAGTGTGCATTTATACAGGAATTCACTGATCCAAGTGTGCATTTATACAGGAATTCACTGCAGCAGCTGCAGTGACCCAACAGCTCTGGGACTGTTTATATGGTTCCCTTAATCTGGCAGTGGAGCAGGGTGGTTCCATCCTCCTGCCTGCTCTTCCTCCTCATCCCAGCTCCTCTCCTGTGCTGACACCACCTTGTTGTGGGTTGGGTCAGTTCCCTGCTCTGGATCACAGCTCAGCCAGGGCTGTGGGGCTGGCACAGGGCAGGCAGCAAGGCCAGCAGGGATGGACACGGTGCCAGCAGTGACCTATGCTGGAATTAATGACCCTGCAATTGCATCCTGGGGTTTTCTACAGCTTTTCTCCACCCCTTTGTAAAAGCTGAAAATAGGATGGAAGGCCGAGAGCAAAAGGGTTGTGTGCAGAGTTTACTGGATTTACCAGTCCCAGTGACAGAAGGTGATGGATGCAGAGATAAGCACTTATCTTAAATTCTGTGTGCTCTGGTCAGCTGACGGTTAGGGCAGCCCAAATCATGCTTGAATTTTGATCTCTTTTCCTCCTGTTGAAATTTAAAAAGCAATAATCTACAAGAAATTTTTATGCTGAGGTCTTGGTCTCCTAACCATTCAAACCTCCACTACAAGCAGCCTTTCAGAGCTGGAGAAGTATCTGTCTCACAGAACTGCCTTCACCTTTCTGTGGGGCAATAATTCCATTCCAGGGCTCCCAGAGAGGAGTGCAGTCATAGTTTACATCCTTATGCAGAAGCCATCAAAAAGGAAAATAATTTAAGGCTTAAAATGTACATCTGTTGATAACACAGCAACCTCTTCTTTTTAACTTTCTTCAATCCAAAGTGTTCACATCTCAAAGAGATGCTCTGTGCTCATGCATGCACTGGTTTTGTCTTTGCATTTTGGTAGATTTAATTTATTCTTGTGTCCATTTCAGCTGGGTGGGAATGTGTGCAAACAGATGCTCAGCACCCAGGGATGTGCTTGTTTTCTCTTACATCCAAACCTGAGCTGCCTTAAAAGGTTCTTTTTGTGCAAAGTCAAGTGCTTGGCTGTTCAGAACTGTCACAGTTCACCTTCAGCTGACCCCCTGGCACATGTATTGTGTTATCTGTCTTTAATGACAGGTTACCAGGGGGGTTTGTTCCTTTGTTTTAACCCTTTTCCTCTGAAGTTGCTGAACCATTTGGTTAGGAAAAAAAAAAACCCAACCCAGAACTGAGCACAGAAAGG
>NW_005054366.1:2184257-2208919 GCF_000277835.1 Geospiza fortis
GGAATGGTTAGCTTGGCAGAGTGACAGGAAATTGTAAAAGGGTTTCTTTTTGGCAAACTTGGGAAATCTTGATAAAAAGAAGGGTTGCAACCTGCATGTGAGCTAATAGCTCCTGCACAATTGTTCATTCCCAAATAAAAGCAAGGCAGAGACCACTATTTATTCAATAAACAGGATACGTTTGATTAAGCAGAGAAACAATTTGGCAGAACCGTGATTTATGTAAAAAGTTATTGAAAGCACAGCTAAATTTAAATTAAAAAGAACACATCATCACCACAGTTAATATTTTTCTGTAGCCTAGTTTTGAAAACCATTAGTAGTAATAAACTTTCCTCCCATAAAATTTCTGCCATTTTAATTTCCAATTAGAACTTGCAAAAGATATATACATGGCAGTAAAAGTAAAGAAATTAAGTCTCAGCCCATGCTGCAGCCTGACACAATGATGCCCCAATGCTCATAAATCAGTTTCTGTTTGTTGTGAACCTCTTAAATCCACACTGGTAAGAGGTGTAGAGGTATTTGTCTCCCATGAAAACATTCTCCCACACCCTTTGTAATTAAAAGTAATCTTAAATTTCATCTAGTTCCATGAGAAAGAGCTTTCATACAGTAATTTGAGTTGGACTCCAGAACGATGGAATGCGAGTTGAAAGTTTAATGAATTTACTCTATAAATCTTATTCTCTGTTTTTCTTGTCAGTTGTATCAGGGCATTACACATATTTTTCCTTGCATTGCTAGCTGGGGAATTTTTTTAAGAGAACCTCAGCGCGTGTTTTTGTGCGGAGCCGTGTCTGCTGAAGTTGGGTTTATTAATCCTGTAGCATGATTGCTGCTTTTGGGGATCAGGGCTGGATGCCATTCTTCCCATGAAACAAGACTGGGAAAGCTCCTCTTGGTTAAGTGATTTCATGAGTGTTGTTTTAGTTTATTGGCTCTGTAGCCCGATAGCACAGCAGAGCGTTGGTTGTGCTTTCAGCTGAGTTATTTATCCAATGGGATTTACTGAGAGCAGCCCTTGAGCTCTTCCAGCCTCTAGAAAAGGCTTGAGAATGGAAACCTGCTAGGAAGGAGTTGCTGGATATTGTTACTTCTTTTTGCAGTGCAACTGCTCCTGGAAATCATGATGTGAGCTCAGTTGTGCTGACAGGTGAGGAATGGTCCCTGCTCAGCAGAAAATGCACCCGGCGCTGCCAGCAGGGCTCTGCTTTACAGGGCATGGGGACAGGACACAGGGAATGGCTTCAAACTGACAGGGGGCAGGGATGGGTGGGATATGGGCAAGGAATTCCTCCCTGCGAGGGTGGGCAGGCCCTGGCACAGGTGCCCAGAGCAGCTGTGGCTGCCCTGGATCCCTGGCAGTGCCCAAGGCCAGGCTGGATGGGCTTGGAGCAGCCTGGGACAGTGCAAGATGTCCCTGCCGTGGCAGGGGCGGCACTGGGTGACATTCAAGGTCTAATTCAACACAAACCAGTCTGGGATTCTGGGATTCTTTACTGCTTGGAGTTGCCATGTGCTTTTCTTTAAGGACTTCATTATTGCTCTTGAAGTTGCCCTCACGTGTGTTTCCTTCCAGGTGCACTGGAATTGGGATTAAAATGAATAAAGGAACAAGGGGATGATGACAGGATGGAGCAGGGAAGGGGAGCAGAGGGGTGAGGACAAGGAGAAGGTGGGAAAGATTGCCAAAGGAGTTTGGCAATTAGGCCTTTGGAGTGACCTCACCATTCTCCCACGCAGAACAATTTTCTGAAACAAGACAGATTTATAAGGATTATGGGAAAGTTTATTTTGCACTACCTACTGCATTTTGTTCTATGTATGTATATAAACAGAGCTGAGAGTTCCTTAAACATCTTTACAGAACATAATTCAGCAGTGGCCAGAAAGATTAAAAGCATGCAGGAGGACTTTGTGTAAATAAAAGAAAATGTTAAAAGAAAAAGAGATGAGCAGGGAAAGGCCAGAGGGGGAAGGAGGGAGTGCTGCTCCCTGTTACCCCACGTGTTACAGGGAATACAGATGAGTTAAAATCCTCTCTGTGGGAAAACTGGAAAGTGGCTGAAGGAGAGATCTGAGATTTTCTGTTACCAGAAGCTGTCTCTTTTCTGGTGGATGCGGAGTGTGCGTAAAAATCCACCTCTCTGCTCTGGCAGCAGCACAACCCATTTGTACCAGCACAGGTACCTCATAATAGTTACAGAGAGAAGTTAAAGTTGAGCTTTCCATCACCTCAGCTGCTTCTTGAGTTTTTCAGGATCAAACTATGAAACATTAATTAACAATACATTGAATTCCCACATGCTGCTGGCTAAAGCAAACAGAAGTGGCTCTTCTATGTTGACAGCTTACAAGAGGAGCTCTGAGCTTTGAATTTTTTAATAATAAAAGTGATCATAAGTGATCAAACAGAACATGTCAAAACACACAATCATAAAGGGCAATTGTGTGGTTAAACAGAGAGAGTCCCTGTTTTGTGCTGGCCTTTTGTGGGAGTGCTCCTGCTCCTCCAGCTCCCTGCTCCGAAGGAGGCACAGCAGGGATTGACAGCTTTATTTTCCTCCTTCATCTTTCAGTTTGGGAGACCACAGTCTGCCACCTGTCAACAGTATCTTTATTATATTGGAGAAGCCAGGGGGAAAAAAACATGCCTTGAGGTGTTTCCATATCAGCAGACGTCACAGTGTGGTCTTTGTAGCCAAAAGTATGTTGAAATATCACAGGTTTTTCTTACTGCTACTCTCCCTGTTCCATCTCCAGCAACCTGCCCTCAGCTGGAAGCAGACTCTGGCTGGGATGATGTCCCTGTGCCTCAGACCCCAGCTGTGCCCTGCCTGGCTCACAGGCTCAGTGCAGGACTTGTGACAAGGCCACCATCCCTGGAAGTGTTCACCAACCCTGCAGACGTGGTCTTTTGGGATAAGGTTGAGTGGGAAGGAGGATATTGGTCAAAAGTTGGGCTTTCATGATCTTGGAGGTCCTTTCCAGCCTTAGTGATTCTATGACTCCTCAGGCTTAGATCTCTGCAGAGTTGCCCCTCACAGATAAAATGAGGCAGGTTCTGGAAGGTGGGAGCTCAGCTGCTCTGGCAGGAGGTTCTCCACTGCTTCTGCCACATCCAGTCCCTCAGTGCAGCTGAATCTGGCAGTGTCCTAGCCCAGACTGCTGTCACCAGAAGAAAATGGGATGTATTTTGGCTTTGCAGACAGAAACTTGACCAACTAATAGCTTTTCTTGAACCTGAAGACTCCTGTACCCCAAATGTACAAAAATGGAATTGTGAAGTGCAGCCATGGGGGTCAGCGGCCAGGAGAGCTGCTTCTCCATGCAAAACTGACTGTCACAAATGCTCTCTTGCTTTTTCTCAGGGCTTTTGCTCTCAAAAGCTAAATTCTCCTCCCTTTCCATCCAAAAAAAAGGGTGGAAAAGTGCAGTAAGATCCTGGCCAACCAATGCTCAGATCAAAGTCCACTCGAATGGCCAGCAGTCCATTCCATCTATCCCATCAACAACTTCAGCAGCACTCAGTCCAGACCCATTATTTAGATTTCTTTATGGTAAAAAAAAAAAAGGCAGCAAATTGTGATGATTAATGTGGACGTCCCAGGGAAAGCAATGGGTATAAAGGGCTCTTCATTTTTGACAGGTGCATTGTGCATTCTGGGCTCCCAGCCAAGACACATTGTCATCAAATGTTAATCAAATCTGCAAATAATATACAAAGTATTAAATTGTGCTTATTCTCAGAGTAATTTGAGACATAAATTTATCAAGCTGTGCTATATGTTAAGGTCCCTTAAAATGAAGAAAATCAGGACTATGAGGCAGATAAAGAGATTGTGACAACAAAGGGCTTTCAGTGAGCCTGCTTCAGGAGAATGAAGCATTTAAAAGCTCTCAGTATTTTCCTTCAGAAAAGGTTCTGATGTAAACAAGTAAATCCATAAGTAAAGAGAAGCAGGCTGGGATGAGAACATGTGAAACCTCTCTACAGCTGCACACTTAAAATAGTAACTTCAGTTTTCTGCATGTGGCTGTGCCCTTCCTCCCCAGGACTGTGGCTGCAGGTCCCACCCCCCAGCAGTTATTCTGCACCTGAGAAAAACATCTGTATTAGGATAAGAAACTCAGTTTTCAGGCTGGAGGACTTTCTGCAGCTGTGTTTTGTGTGCTTTTGGCTGCTCACCCTGCTTCCTGCCAGGATCCTGGTGCAGTTCTTTGGGATGCTCTCAACCTTCCCCTTTGGAACTCAGATCCATGCTGTCCCCAATGTTTGTGTCTGAGGGACAGAATTCAGAAAGTGACTGAATCTTCTCCCTTTGGAAGCTCTGCTTTTAAAAGTTTATTATTGTTTACATTAAGTGTTCTTTACCATGCAATTAAGAAATAGTCAAAATTAAATATAATGGGCAAATGAAATGCAGTGTGAAGACGCTGTAGATCAGCCTGCCAGCCACAGGAGGCCTTTCCCACTGATCCAAGGTCTGGGCTGCTCTTCCCAAGCCTCCCAGGATGAGGATTTTCAATTGTATTTCCTTTCCCTGGCAGAATCCTTCCCATTTTCTTTTGCTCTAAACCTACCCAGAAGGGATTTTCCTGGAGTATGCTTCTTCCCCACTGGTGCCATGGGATGGATGGATGGACAAAAGTGTAACTGTGTAAGTGCAGGTGAGAACCAAACCTTGACACAGAAGCTCTGCAGTGAGGCCATCAGCTCTCTAACGAGCCATTTCTTTTCTCTGCTGGGTTTTGGAGAGTGGAGTTGTGCTGTTTGTATCCAGCAGGGAAATAAAGAGGGGCTGGCAGAGCCCTGAGCCCTGACCCTGCCTGTGCAGTGCTGCCCTCCCTGCCACCCTCCCTGCCCCGTCCAGCACAGGGCAGCTCTCCCAGCCTGTCTGCACTCAAGAATGCAATTGCTTCACTGCCTATCCCCTTAGCAAAGCAGAAATACAGCAACCCAAACTCTTCCTCCTCAAGAATGTGCCTTGCCAATGGCCTTTGTCAGGGCCAGGTTGTTATCAGGGTAATGCCTGGTGTTTACTTTTCAGTGCCAGTAAATAAATCTCAGTCCTGCTTGACCCTTCGCTCTCTGGCCTCCCCCGAGCTGAAAACAAAAATGCTGTTCTGGATACAATCAACCAGTTTGGTTCAAGTCCTGCTTTTCAGGATCTGAGTCTGAAACTGGTGGTCTCTGAGTCTCTTAATGCCATTAAAGCTCAGATTTCAAAGATGTGTGCCTTGGAGCTTTTGGGTTTGATTTAAAGATAAGCCACTCAAGCTATGTTGATCAAGGGAGTGTCTTTATGTGAATTTTCCTTTTCAAATAAATCCAGGCCAAGATTTATCGGATCCTTCTAAAGGCATTTGTTACTGGAAAACATTCCTGCCTGCTTCCAGCTCGTCTTTTTTCTTCCTTTAAGGAAGGATCCTGAACTGGCCCTTTCCTTTCTCACAGCACCAGGAGCTCTAACTGGATTTTAGGCAGTCCATAAAACAGTGACATCTCCTCATATGCTGAGGCTCTGTGTGATTTGTGAAGCCTCCATGACCATTCCTCACTTTCCCATTCCATTTTTTGAAAAAATTTCGTTAAAATTTATGAGAGTCTTTCCACATCCAGCAAAGCAGTGGAAATAGCCAGGAAAGTGGGACCTGGTGGGAATTAAAGGCTTCTCATCCACCAGCACAATGGGAATCACTGGAGCTGTCTCACCAAAATGCCACAAGTTGCTTGTCCTCCTCTTGCAGGTATAAAGTGTCACTCTGAACACCTGCAAGTCACCCCTGCCTGAGCTGGTCTGAAAAATTAGGGGGTTGAAAAATTCTGCAGGAATGACCTGAGTGTGTGAAACACCTCAGACATTTATATTCACTTTTTTAGAACATGTGCTATTTACATTTTCCAGTTATTTTGACTCTTCTCCACAAACTATTACAAAATCAAATTCAGTCCTTTCAGAATAGCTGCAGATTCTGTTAATTGGGTAGATATTGTGCTTATTTGTAAATATTTTAGAGATTCTCTTCATATTTGTAAAATATATTCCAGATATAGGTGGTGTGGGTTAGCAAAGCTTGCTGGCCCCTCGAGCCCATGTGGCATGTGCCCATCAGGTGACAGTGGCCTGGCCCAGAGCCAGCTGTCCCCCCAGTGTGTGCCATGTGTCCCCTGCCCCTGGCAGGTTTTGTCCCTGTTCCTCCCCTCTCCCTTGCCCAATGACCACAGGGTGAGCTCAGGAGGTCACTGGCAGCCTGTTCCCCATAAAGAGTTTTGCTCTTAACCAGGCCCCTGACCAAATGGGAGAAAAGATGGAAATACCAACATCAAACTCCACGATTTGTGACCTTTGAGTGGAAAATATTTTCAAAATAAGCCATAAACACCTCATTTCTGTAGCAGGGGATATGGTTTCAGGCTAAGATGGTTTCTGCAAAAGAGATTTTGGTTACAGCCAGGCAATAAGGGGCACTCCAGTGAGACATTCCCTGAAGGAATCTCTTCTCCCTGGATCTGCTTTCAGAGGAAATGCTGCTTTGTGGTGAGCTGGGGGAGCAGGGGATGGGGCTGCAGAGCCCAGAGAGCAATGTGGGCAGTCCCCTTCTCCTGGGGCAGGGAAGGACAGTGATTCTGGGCTGAGAGAGACTTTGCCAGCCTAAACCCAGATAAACATCCAGCCTGATCTCATCCCCTTCCCTTCCAGCCCCTAGACCTGCAGCCAGCCCCAGATGAGAGGCTGTTTTCTAGAAGGATATCTGATTTGGGGTAAGATTTCTGAGCAGTAGGGCAGCTGCCTTTCCTGAGGAGTGGTTCCAGTGTGTCATTACCCTCACAGCTACGAGATTACATCTGAATGCAAGGTCGAATATGTCTAGTTGCAAGTTCCAGTCATTAGATCTCATTAAGCAAGGTTGAAAAGTCCCCCACTATCAGATCCCTTTTTGAAGTTCCTCTGTGTAGTAATAAAATTGTCTCTTAATTTTTGGGAGACAGTCTTTGGAGAGAGGCCTAAACATAGCACTGAGCATAATAAAATGAAGTATAAATTGGCAGAGAAACAACAACAAAAAAAAGGCTAACAAACCACCAACCACCCAAACCCAACCCTGAAGCCCATCCCTTCCCTTCCCTCCAAGAACTTTAAGGAACTGAATTAAAAATGAAAGCTGGGAAATTTCAGGTTTGTGGTTGCACCCACCCACCTGGGCTGTCTGTGCTGCAGCTGCAGGAGATACTGAGAGGTTGCCTGAGAGATGGGTTTTAAATTTACCAAATAAAGCTGCAGCTCTCTTATCTCACATGCCTTGTGCCCTGAGTTACGGTGGGGAGAGCATTGCCTTGGTTTGTGGGTTTCAGCTACATGGCAAATGTTAATTTAAAATAGATCTCTGTGGTTTCATAGCTCTCCATTTGCGGTGGGGTTATCTGGAAAACACAATTCTGTCTCTTCAGGAAGACAGAGAATGGGAAAACAAAGACTGAAAGTGCTGTGCTGAAAGAGCCATGGGTTTAATGCTCCCCTCATCCCTCCCAGCCAGAGCAGGGGTCTGTTACTCCAGTTGCCCAGCTGGATTCCAGTTTGGATAATTACCCTCTGCCCACTGGAGTTTCTTCCTGCAGTTTCAACTGAATGTTATTTTTTCTTTCTCCTTTGAAAAGAAACCCATTGTTAGCATAATTGGCACCGAGGTGGCAGCAGTGGTAGGGACAGGGATCCTGGTATCTACGAGAAGGTGTTATTTAATATAATTAACTGGAGCATGGATCTGCTGCCTCCCTCTCTGGGCTGAGCTCCCAGCTCAGACCCAGGCTCTGCTCCTCATTTTAAAGCTGGTTCTTCAGGAACTGGAGCAGTTTTGCACCACACAGGTCTGATCCTGTGCTGTGCTAAGCAGCCTCAACTCTCACTGGAGGGAATGAGAGCAGAGGTAACTCAGCATCTCCCAGAAGAGGGATTTGAGTGGGAGATGAGTTGAGGGTATGGTTTGGGATCAACGTTTGGTTCATGACTCTGGGGTTGAGGGCTTAAAATAATTCTGCTGTGAGCAGGTTTAGAGTTTAGCTACCTTAGAGCTAAATGTTGAAAATGTGCCTTACAGCAGGGATCCACCTTCATCAGTCTGTCTGAGGGCTGACCACAAGTGGAAGTGTCTGGAATAACCCCTCAATAACAGCCCCTTCACTGACCATAATTCCAAATGGAGTTGTGCTAGACCAGCAGCAGCACTTCTCTGGTTCCCTCCTCATCCCTCTGATTCCCAGAATAAACCCCAAGTGCCTCATTCATCCTTTGGGCTTTCATTTCTCTTTCCATTCTGGGCTGTGTTTCACCTGCAAGATTTCACCTGTGGCTGGATTTCACCAGCAGCAGAGTGACCAGAGCAACAGAATCTGCCAGTATTCATAGAAATTCTGCTAATTCTTCAGAAAGACAATAATTTCCATCATTTCCTCTAAGTAACTTCAAGTGTCTGATTTAGTTCGACCCCCTGATTTGCACCAGAGGCTGAGAGTGGTTTGTCCACCTGGAGTGACATTATTGCTGCACCAGTGGAATGTCCCTCCTGATGACCAGGCTCACCTAAGAGTCAGTGACAGTGATAAGCAGCAGCATCAACATCCTGACCCAAACAGTGAGCTAAAAACTAGGATTTATGGGGTATTTTCATAAGTAGATTTTATTTCTACTTAACTCTGGTGTTGCTAGCAGGATGTGCAGAGAAGGATCCTCAGGAGATGCCACCCACAGATCTGCATGGGGTGAGCAAACCCCAGAGGGGGAGGAGGTTCTGTTTTGATATCCAGCCAAGAGCTGCTCTGGAAACAAGGCTAATAACTGTCTGCTGGGGATGGGCTTTTACTTGTGATGTCTTTGGTTCTCCCTGGCAGTTCATGCAGAACCAGGAAATGGAGAAAGGTGCATCCAACATCAAACAGTTTTCAAGTAGGCATTTTTGCCTAATATCCTAAGGAAATGAGCCTTGTGTGATCCCACTGCCTCTGGGGGTGTGTGTGTGTCTGAAAGCTTTTGAATTCACTGGCCAATTCCAGCCAGATTTAGCAAAAGGGTGAAGATCTCACAGAGGGATCTGTTCCTACAAGCTGGGGGAAAACAGGGGAAGGGGAATGAGTGGGAGAGCCCCTGTTAGCACCTCACTGAGGGGGGAGGCAGAGCTCACCTTCCATGAAACACCAGAGTCACCCAGGGAAAGGAGGTGAAGACAGGTTGGGAGTCAGACAAGTGGAAAACAAACCTGTGTTAGGTTTGCTCATCATGGGTGTGCTCTGTGAAATCCCAGAACTGATCTGTTCTATTTGCTGTGCTCTGCATCCTCCAGGAGTTCTGTGGAACTGAATCACAGAACTCCTTTTGGCCAACACCTCCCTGGGAAGATGCTGGCTGCTTTGAGGGGGCAAAAATCCTGTGGAGAGCCTACAGATTCCCCAACTCTAAGCTGGATAAGAATGGATTCCATGTGAGATTCCCCAAATCACAGCAAAGCTGGTTATCCAAGGCTTTAAATAAAATGATCAATTTTTAGTCCTTAGTTGGCTGCCTCCAGGGAGATGCAGCCCTTAATCATAAGAGAACATATGGCATTTTAAAGGGCCCAAAGGCTTTTTGAATTATGTTTATAGAGACCAAAGTCTTTGAGCACAAATGTTTGATTCTAATAATCTGTCTGGCAGTGTCACTAATAAAGATTTATATGCAGAATTTATCAGGGACACCTAAGCTAATGCTCTGCCCATAGGGAAAATCCACTGGAATAGAAAGCTGCTGGACTAAAATTGAGAAGTACTTGCTGCTGGGAAATACCACCCAACAGAAAAAGGAAAAACAGAAAAAGGTCCCAGGAGCTCTTTCTTACCTCCTGGATGACCAGCTTTTGCAGTTGGCTTTGTAGGTGGAGCCCAGATTCAGGCATGTCCAAGAAAGGAAGGCTTGGAGGGTGTATTTGAAAGGTCAAGGACTGGGTAGGAAATACTCAGATATTTCTTGGACTTAATCAGATATTTCCTGGTTGACTCTGCACCCTCTTGGAGCAGAGTTCCTTCACACAGGCTCAGCATGAAATAAAACCATATATTGATAAAACATGCCCATTCTCAGTCTGTTTGGTCATGTTGGGAAGGACAGTTTCAGTCAGCGGTGCAGTGGCACCAAAGTGTAAAGCCCTGGGTTAAAAATGTAAGTGTTGGCAAAGTGACTGGCAAATGGAGTTTGCAATTTTCTGGCTTAACTTATGCAGCTGCTCTCCTGAGAACTGCTTTAATGAGCTTCCCTGACTCACTGCCACAATGGGCAGATTTCAGAACCTGCCACTTCCTAAGAGGGAAAATATTTGCTGCAGAATATTAGATTGGCCCATTTTGATTCAACTTCCATCAAGTGCTGTGCTGAAATCACAGCCGTGCTTCAGCTGGAGAGTTCACTTCCTTCAGCTCCTGCAGGTACACACAGGGACACATTGGGCTCCATTCATTGCTGGGGCAGCCACTTCTTTCTTTTTTTTTTTTCCTTTTTTTTTTCAAAAATGAGAAGTTAAATACTGAAAATGATGGTTGTGACATAGTGGGTGGGATTCCCACAGGGAAAATGGAGCAGGCAGGTTGGATTTCTCCTCAGAGTCCTAACAGATATGGCATTCACACTTGTTAGAGTTTGAAAGTTAGTCCTGAGTCATGTCCAGGGGCTGTACAATCCACTGCCAGTCCGGTGGCCATGTGTGAGGAAGGAGTTTTGCAAAGCTGTGGTCCCCAAACTTTAACTGCAAAGCAGTTTGGCCTTGATATCCAAAACATTTGGGTGCATAACTAATGCTATTTTTCTTTATATGGTCACATTTCTATCAAAAGAGTTTAATGCTAAGTGTACACTGCAGTTCTTGCTGGGATTAATGCAAGACCCTGGAGCTGGTGCCTTGTTTCCTTTGGTAGCTCATATTGTCAGACTCCTCACATTTCATAATTACTGAGCCTTGGCACAGTTAATTCACAGCAGTGGGGTAAAGTCCTGGTTCTGTTCAGGTCAAACCCCAGCATTCAATCAATGAATGAGCAGCCTGGTCTGGGGGAAGATGCCCTGCCTTGGACAGGGGGGTGGAATCAGATGAGCTTCAAGGTCCCCTCCAACACAAACAAATCTGTGATTTTATGATTTTCCTTCACCCTAAGAAAAAGGCTAACCAGGGGAATGGCATCTGCCAGGGGATGCTTTTCACAAGGATACTGCAACTGACTGAGAAATAAAATAAGAAGCCTCAAAGGAAAAAATTCAAATTTGCCTCAGTTATGCTCTCCACATTTGTAAAAAAACGACACAACTGTTTTCAGTTGGATGTACTGAACACCTATGGATGGGCAGTTTCCATCTATTGCCCTCTTTTCTATTTCCAACATTCAAGTAATTCTAATAAGGCAGACAAATGCAAAAAAAAGAGGAAAAAAAGAAAACTAGTCATAGGAAGATGGGAAGTGATGCAGTTGGCAGTTAGGTGTAACAGAAACAATGCCAGTTTTATTACATGCCTTTCCAATAAGAAAACTCTTTCTTGGGGTGTTTCAGCTATCTGTAATAGGCCAGAGTAATCCTTCACCCTACAGACTCACTTGAAAAAAATTCCTACCTCTGTATAAAACAGTTTATTCCCGCTCCTCCAGGAAACAAGGGTGGAGCGTGCAGAAAAAGAACATCTATAAATCACATCTTTGATGCCAGATGAATGAGATGTGAGCTATGAATCATGTGCAAGGATGAGCAGGCTCTGCCTTCCATTTTCACAACTGACCAACATCTTTGTTTGCATTAACTGTTCTCATTCCATAAGCACACTTCAACTTAAAAAGTCTGAAAATATCACACTTTCAGGTTTCTTTCAAATACTTGATGAGGGACCCAAAGGCTGAGCATTTTGTGTTCAGGCATTGGTGTTAGGAGGAAATTTAGTCTGTTGGGCTCTGGAGTATCCCTAGGTTGGGAATGAGTGGTTGAGGGAAGGGTAAAGTAAGTAAATACTTCATCTCTTTCATTTTTCTGACAGGCATGCTTGGAATCCTCCCTCATCAATAGAGGTTTTGCTGGATGCTGGCAATGCCCCTCAGGCAGTGCACAAGATTAATAGGGCTCCCTATCTAATTACAGGTTTACTGACGGATATTACTGAGGCCCCAGCAATGCAAGTTCCCTACACTGCAATTTTCCCCCTGCCTAGAGCTCACAGAAAGAAAAAGAGGCAGAAAACCCAATGTACTAAGGGAACAAGGCATGACTGAAACCCTGTACCTGCTGTAGCAGTGAGCATTCTGCTCCAAAGCAGTGCAAGTTGAGAGGTAAATTGTTGTCAAACAACCATCCAGGTTTGTGTGAGAACTGGATCGTTTCTAGGCTGGAGATGATCATAAGGAGGAACAAAAGGAGTTTTCTTTGGCAGTTTGTGCATAGTGGCACATAACTCTTAGCAGATAATGCCCTGTCAGGGATGCTCATAGGCAGGAATCCACCCCTTGCTTTAGCTCCTGCTTTTCTCATTTTCCTTAACAGTTGGATAAAGACTTTAGGAATTAAACACAAAACCAAACATCCTCTAAGCTTACCCCTAAACAAAACAAAACAGCCCCTTACACCTTTCAGATGTCCAAATTTGGGGTAGGAAAATGCCATCTCTGCTCAGATTTGCAGCCATGGCAGATTTTGGTGACTGAAGCATGATTTAATGGGATTTTCAGTCCTGAGTGCAAAGGTGGAAATAGAAAAGGGGAAAATAGCAATAGAAATAGAAAATCAAAATGCAGAGGTTTATTTTGCTCTGACATTTCCATCCCTGAAGGGTTGTGGTCCCACAGGTTTATTATCTCCTCACTGCACAGGCAGTTTTGGGATGGCCATTGTTGCAGGGGATGTATTTCCCTTCTAGGTACACAAAAACAAATTTAAATCCTTTCAGCCAACTATCAAGCGTCTGTAGGTGGTTTTCTTTCTAGGAAACAGCTTTTTTCTGACAACTTGACAAGAAACAATGACTCAAGACTCCTTCCCACATTAAAAGGGTCCTGGAGGAACTTCTAATTGTTGTGGAAATGACAATTTAAGGTTCCAGCATAATTTTCGTGGACTGGTTTCATGGAATTCATTTTCATTCTACATCTTTTCTTGCATAATTAATTGGGTTGAGGCAATTAGTGGAATTTACTCCTGGGAAGGGTCTCCATGAGGCTGTGACAGGGACCCTGCCCAGGACCCTTCCAGCTCGGGGCTGTGCGTGGCTGTCCTGGCTCTGCTGCTCCAAGGAGAGCTGGGAGAGCAGCAAAGCCTCACTCCACTGGACTTCTCACTTACTCTTTTCCTCCCCTTTCTGTGTGTTGTCTTCTAATAATCCCTTCTCCCTGAATCCATCGCCTGCAGCGCAGACATTAGATAAATAAAGCTGCCGTGGGCCCCGAGCCAGCCGGGATTGCATAAATACCCCGAGCTCTGGAGCACGGAGCCTCTGCTTGTGAGACAGAGCAGGGGCTGCCTGGCACTGGCCTGGGCTCTCCTGACCACTGGGGAGCCTGGAACGGGCCAGGCAGGGGAGGGAGGGGGTGAGGGACACCCTGGGGGTATTCATTCCTATTTGACTCCATGTCAGCCTTTCCAGCAGTGAAATTCCCTCCTCCCCAGCTCCATCTGTGCCTCTCCGAGTGGGATGCAGAGTGGCACCAATCTCCAGTTTCTATCAAATACAAGTGGAAGGTCTCAGGAAATAACCCACAGCCCCAGAGCTCCATCCTCTCCTTCCCAGGGGCACTCAGGCCACAGCTGGCAGAGGCGCATCAGCAGTTGTGGGATTTAAATGGGACAGGGATAAAGAGGAAGGGAAGAATTGCACTGCCTGACACCACAGCCTGTAGCTGGCTGGGCTAGGGAAGATGGGAAACCAGTTTGTCCAGCTTTGGCTTCACAAGAAGGCTCAGAGATGCCTTTTCTTGTAGTAAAACCCACCCACAGCCTGGGCTGAGGGGAGAGCGCTGTGCTCGGTGTTTGTTCCCTTCTTGCCCTCCTGCCAAGGACTGCAGGTGAATTCTCTGCCCAGCTTATTCCAGTCACTTCAGCAGCTTGTGCATGATTGCTCCAGGTTTTCCTGGGATTTCCCTGAGCTAGCACCATGAAATTTCTTTAATTTCAGAGGTCTGCCATCATTGAAGTCCCTGTGCTCTCAGGTATTGTTACATTAATACACCATCCATGCTCCAGGGCAGCAGATGATCATGCTGGGATGGGTTTGATGGGTTTACTGGGATGGGTTTTGCTGTTCTGAAGCTCACTTGTGTATCTTGTAACTCCCAGCTAGAATACACCACAAGGAACTCAGGTCTGACCAGGCTCACTTGTCTCAAGGCTCCTTTCCAGCCTGTTTGGGCAGAAAACACAGTTATTTGGAAACACTAGAATTGTGCTGTAAGTGTCCTCCCAGAAGGATGCTGAGGACCTGGCAGCTTTATAAAGAGCTTTGTGCTGTGTTATTCCTCTCTCTGCTGAGTGTGACAAGGCTGTGGTGCCAGTGGACCGTGGTTCAGTAAAACATTTAGAAATGCCAATAAATCAGAGGCACAGTTTGGAAGCTGCCAGCTGGAATTTGCTACTTGAGCTTAAACAAGCTGGGCATATCTGCTTACTCCTGTTTTATTTGCCTAGGTGTAGTGAGAGCAGTCCAGAGAGCATGATTGGGGGTTTTATTGGAAAAGTTTGGAAAAGGGGAATCTAGAAAGAGCCATGCTGAGTTTGTCTCCTCATCTTCACTGCTAAAACACTCAGGTCATTTTATGTCATGTTGTAGGGAGTTTGTAGGCAACCCTAATGACACTGCCATGGTGCTGGTTGGAAATACCATCCTTCAGATTCACACAAAAGTGGTTCTTTCACTCTTTTTGGTTGTTTATTGGCTTCCAGCTGAAACCTAAACCCGAGCTTGTGAGCTCTGGAGGGCATTAAGGATCCCCGACAGCTTTTTGCAAATGTAAGGGTATTAAACCCAAAGGCTTGGCTGAATTCCAAATGAGCAAATCTTATTCTGAAACCTTTAGGTTTCCCCTCTACTTAAGGGAATTTAAGATGTTTTGCACTTCTTAGATCTCACATGATTATAAGCGACTTGCCCAGGTCACACAGGAAATCTGCTGGGGGGAAGACCCATATCTCAGTTTTCCTGACTTCCCAGAGAGCTTCTGGCCAGATTAAGGGATGTGCTGGAGTTCAGAAGTGATTCCCAGAGCACCCCTGAACTTTGGGATCCTCAGGAAAGCACCTGTGGGAATCTCCAGTGGTGGAAGGGTTGTGAGCTCACACTCAGCCTCCCTCTCTTCCAAACGGGAAACAAAAATCCCCCGTTTTCTTTACCTGGCAGCCTGTTTCCATGGAACTTGAAGAATTTAATTTCTGAGGCTGCTGAGTTTGGCCATTTCAGAGTGTGAGCCTGGGAATGCACCCAGGTTAAATAGGAAGCCGTGGTGCAGCGGGCACAGGGATGCTGCTGCTGCATCCAAGAGTCAGAGCAGTGCCAGGGGTGATTCCCAGCAACATTTGTGACAAAAGAGAGAGACACAGGCTGAGAGTCTCTTGCTGGGACAATGTCACGCACTGGCAGGCACTGGGACACACTGGTGGCACCTTTGTCCAAGTCCTGGTGCTGCCTGGGAAGTCTCTGGTTGTGGTTCTTTGCTGTGGATTTCCACACTGGCTTCTGCCCTGTAGAAAAATGCCTGGTTTGGCTAAACCCAAATCCTCAGAGGCCTAAAACCAGGCAGAGCTGCCTCTGACACTTTGAGCAGATCCAAGTCTTGATGCTGCTGCTGCTGTGTTTGCCTCTGCAGGCTTTGAGAGGCAGGAGCATGTCCTGGCCTTGGAGCAGGGATCAGATCCCTCTGGGAAGGGCTGGCCAGGACTCTCCCTGGGAGCCAGAGTTTGCCTCTGGAGCTGGGAGCATCCGTGGGCACAGGGGTGGCTGTGGGCTCTCCACCTGCTGGGCTTTGTTAGCAGCCCTGCTAATTGCTTTGATTTGTAAAGTGAGGGGCTCAGCAAAGCAGGAGGAGCACAGATGAAAACCAGACCTTGATGAAGTGTCTCATTAAGTAAAAAGGCAGAAATTTCGGGCATTACCCACCCCCCAGCCGTGTGGAAGGCTGGTTATGATGGCTTGGCCCACAGGGGACAAGCAGATGGTCAGAGCACACCTTGGAGCAGGTTCAGGATTGTGCTGCTGGTGCTTTATTGGGGTGTAATTCCACTGGTGCCTTATTGGGGTGTAAGTCCACTGCCAGGGGGCTACAGGAGGGGATCCAGGCTCTTCTCCCTGCCTCTCTCAACCTTCTGCCTTTTCCTTCCCCTGTGCTGAGCTCACAGTGAAGAAAATAGAAAGAGGATCAACCCAAACCAGTGCAAAAAAGCTCTTTCCAAGGGCAGCAGAGCTCAGGGAGGCAGAATGGGTCATCCTGCAGGCAGTGAGCATTGCCACATTTATCTGTGCTGCCAGCTTCAGCCATTCCAAACAGCAAATTCAACCTGGTCAAAACAGACCTGTTGGAGTTTGGGTGGCTGGAGCTGACACCTCATGAAAGGCACTGGGATTCTCTTTGGTTTTGCTAACAGAAAGGAAAACAGAACAGCTACATATCATCCATCTGAAAAAAAACCTGTAATTACCACTCCCAGAAGTTATTTCTTATTTAATGAAATGTCTCTTTAGGCTGAACAAAGGAATTTTCAGAGAGGAGAGCACTGAAGGGTGGGACAGAGAACACAGGCAAGAACTCAGTTCAATTACAGGGAATAAAATCCTCTTGACACAGTTCTGACACAGTTTGTGGGGGATCTCACTGGAACTCTTGCCAGGCCAGAGCAAAGGTGCTTTTTCACAGAAATATTTCCTTGAAATAGGACAATCTGGTGGCCCTAGGGCTTGGACCTGTGTTCTGGGGCACTTTGGGGTTTGCTCTAATATCAAAAGGCAGCTTGTGACCACAGACAGACACCAGGGTAAGCTCTGGCAGCCCTTCAGAGCTGTCACAGCTCTGGGACCATCACCCACACCCATCAATGTCACCAGGAATCCACAGACTCCATGAGGCTCAGGAAACTCCTGAAATCTATGGTTAAACAGCAGATTCTAAACTACCACTGCCCTCAGGCTGGTTTGAGAAGCTCTTTGCTCTGAGGATTGTTGCATGCTGGCAATCACCCCCACATAATTAAGCAGTTTATTCTGTCATGTTTTGATAAATTCCAACCTTCACCCTCTGGCTTACCTTGGTCCATGTGCTGCCTAATGTTTGTGGTACACAGGGATTTGTTATGCTGTTCATTAATTCTTTCACATTAAATGGACTTGGGAAGGAAAAATATTGGATGGAGAAATCAAGAGCAACTTTCTCACCAAGGGCTGCAGCGAGTTCTGCCTGGAATCCTGATTCACACCAAGTTTTTCCAGTCTCGTGAAACCATAGGTTTTCCTGCTACAAATTGATAAAACATACCTGTTTGCATTTAAAAACTGATATCCAGGTGCAGCACATTGCTGTGAAAAAAGCATAACATGACCTCAGCAGGATTCAGCTTTGGTTTTGGTAATACCTCTTTGGCATTTGTTAGCCAAGGCAAATGCAAATCACATGCTGGAATGATTAAAGGATTCAGCCCTTGCCTTAGCTAATGTTTTGACTCTGCAAAGGAGGTATAACTTGCACTTGATCCTCAGTCAAAAACAGTTTCTAGCAGCAATTCTGTGCAGAAGGATGCCAAAAATGAGTGGGAACTGAATATCCTGTTGCTTGCAGGCTGCTGGTTGGAGCCAGCCTTGGGGTGCCATGCTGGGGGTGCCATGCTGGGGGATATTTACTCAACTGTAATTAACTTAATCAGCCACTGGGTATCAGTATTGTCTCACATCCATCTATAAAAAATGAGATTTTTATGGAGCTGAACATCTCTGTTTGGAGGCATTGCTGAGGCTGGCCCTGCCTGGCAGGGGTGTGAGGGCTCAGGGGGGAAATCCCCTCCAGCTTTGAGACACCTCTCACAACACCTGACCCCAAAGCAGCTCTGCACAGAGCCATGGAGCTGAGGGAGAGGTGGGCAGCAGCACGGGAATGGGATGCAGGGTGTTCCCATGACTTCATCCCCAGGGAATGGCCTGCTCCTGCTCCTCTCAGGAAAAGAGCTGTGCAGAGTGTGTGTGTGACCTCTGCCCTGGGTGCCAGCTGGGATTTGGGCACATTGACCCCAGGCCTGGGCTGTGCTGGCCTGTGTCTGTGACAGGGTGGGGGTGTGAGTGCCCCCAGGGCTGCCTGCTGGCACACAGGGCAAGGGATGGCAGGAGATTTAGGGTGCCTTCCAACCCAAACCATCCTGGGATTCTTTGATTCCATGTGCCCATTTTCCAGCTGGACTCCTTGTGTGTGGTGCCACTCTCCCTTCCCACTGAAGCAGGAATATTTGTGTTCATGTTTGTGTTCATGTTTGTGTTCATGTGCTGCTCCAACCAGGATGCACAAAGGCAAAGGTGGTGCCAGATGCTCCATGAACACACCTGGCACCACCCAACTTGCAGGTTTAGCCCTCAGCCCACTGTGGGGTGGGTTTGGAGGCCTCCAGCTCGCCGGGTGATGGATCCAGGAGGGAAGAGCTGCTGGAAGAACCCACCTGAGTGAGGTGTGTCCCACTGCCAGGGCTTCATCAGCAGGGAGTGCTGCAAAGGCTTGGCCAGGTTTTTATCTTGGACCCCTCACCTTCTTCCCTAGGGAGGGGACTCCAGCACTGGTGGGATTTCTGCCTGAGTTTCCATTCAGTTTTGGCTCCAGGTAACAGTTGCTTCCCTCACTGCTGCCTTCCAGGCTCACTTCCCTTGCCAAAATGCTAATTTAGCCCTTCAGCTATGTTTAAAAATAAAAGATCCTCCACTTCTCAGGGTATTAAAAGGCCAAAAGGAATATAAAAAGTTCACCAGACTGGTCAGTTCACTCCCTGCTGTGTCTTCCTGGGGCGTTGCAGCAAAAACACAGGCACAAAATCCAAAGCAAACAGCTCCCTCCTCCCTGCTCAGCCTCCCCTGGAGCCTCTGGCTCCCAGCTCTGTGCCCACCTCCCTCCAGCCCCTGCCTCTCCACTCTGCCCTGGGCACCTCCCCAGCCCCTGGTGGCATCTTCTCCACCACTTCAGCCACACTCAGGGGCTGCTTTTCCAACACCTGAGTCATTCCTATTCCTGCATTCTCCTGGCCCAGAAACTTCCCACCAACTTCTGGGCTGTTCAGGCACCAACCCAACAACAAGGATTTTTCCCCACTAGTCCCTCCTGGAGTAAGATAATATATCCACATCCTCCCTGCTGTTCCTGCCATTCCCAGGCATCCCACAAAGAGACCCCACTCAAGTCCTCTGCTTGACTTTATTTCTTGGAAGCTGCAGAGTGATCTATTTAAAAATCCAAACAGGATTGTGGCTGTGCAGTGGTTTTCATAGAAGCGCTGCAAGGTTGGTAAAACCTGGAGGGTCACAAAATTAATATTTATTCCTACTTGGTTAAAGCCTCATTTTACAGTACAGGGAACTTGGATAACTAGGGCACAAAAAAGGCCATTTAATCGTTGGAAGTTTTTAGTGTTTCCTGACTTTAATGCTGGTTGTGACTTAAATGGCTCTGCTTTAAAAAGTGCTGTGGGTTGGGATTGGGGTCCCTGAATGAGATCCTTTTGTTCCTCAGGCTTTTCATTTCTCCCAAATTGAGAAGTGCAGCTCTCTGCCTCCTACAAAGGTAAAGAGGTGACACTTTGAAGCAGCCATGGAGAAGAAGAGGTCTTGTTTAGATTATTTCATTTTGGGGCAGTGCCTGTTTCAGTTTAGAGCTGCTCACTGTATGGAGAGAGAGCTCATTCATGTTCTTCCAAATGAGCTGTCACTTCCCAGAGCTGATTAATCACCACGAGACACCAGCCCTGGTATCACTGCAAGGCTTCAAAAGGCTGAGTCAGCCAAACATGGCACGCCATCCCCTCCCCAGGTTAACCACACACTGCTGCTCCCTGCTGCCAGCCCACTCCAGGCTGCAGGAATTTAGCAAAATCCATTTTATTGACTGGCACCAGGAAGCATCAAACACTGCACAGGGACAGTGCCCAGCTGGTGCCCAGGGAAACTGGGATGGAATAAAGTGCAATGACATGGAAATAAGAAAGGGGAACATGGTCCCAACTCTCAAGTGAAATCCCAGCACAACAAGCCCAGTGACCATTGTTCTGCAAAGATATTTTTAATGTAACTCATGTTGAGTATTTGAGTTCAACCAGTTTGCACTCCAACACATGGCTTTTCTCCATTAATGCTTATCCTGTTCTCATCAGTTTTGCTTTCCTTTTTTTTTCCCATCAAATATCTTTTTTTCCTCAACAAGAAAGACCCTAATCATTTCAGGGTGCTTGCCACCTACTATCAGTGGTTATTTTGGGGATAGCTCAGCAAAGCTTTAAAATGTCTGAACTGCATTAAAATGAATTGTTGGCATTCCAGCCCAAACCTCAGGAGGCAGGAATCTGCCATGAGAGCATGGAGGGAAGCACTGTTATAATAAAGGATACATGTAATGAGGTTTGAAGTGCTTGAAATTCAGAGTCTGGTCCATATTACAAAACATTCACTGGTTTAACGAAATCAGTCTCAAATTGATCTAATTAAACTTCTAGACAGCTTTAGTGTAGACATCTTCATATTGGTTTTATCCATTCTAAAATCCAGTTTAGCTGGGATGTGTTAGGGACAAAAACAGGAACTCCTCAGATGGGAGCTGGTTGTCATTTGCAGATCTGAGCTAAGTTCACTTTTCAGATTTGTTCTCCGCATTCTGCTTCTTTAGCTTCTTGTAAATCTCATGTTTGTGCTTCTTTAATTCTGGACTTTTCGTGACTTTGGGCACTACTAACTGGCCTTGAATTGGAGCACACAGCTCCAGGAAACAGGAGGAGGAAGACGGGGAGGAGGAGGATGATGGCCATCCCAATCATGCAGTGTCCAGTCAGGAGCAAACCTGGAGTGCAAGAGGCTCCTGTGAGACCCATGTAGATTCTGATCTCTTTTTATAAACTGGGAATTGAAATGGCTCAAGGTTGAACATTCAGTGTCCTGACTTCAGGCTCATGGTTCTGGTGGAGTTTCCAGGCTGGAATCCACAACTGAGTTGGATCTAGAGCAGATTCACAGCACGTGAGGAGCTGCAGATCTATGAGCAGCTAAAACCTTCACACACAACTTCATCTTGAGTGCTGCCCTGCACAGAACATCAGTGTCTGGCCCATCTAGAAAGACTTTGTGCTCCAAAGTGGGAATTCCCAGTCCCAGGAGCTGCTGCTGGCCTTTGGACAGGCAGCATTCCCACTTGGCAGCCTCAGACTGCCATGGAGCTGGCAGGGTGGGACCGAGGGATGCCACTGAAAGAATCCCTTCTAGTGGGAAAGAGAAGCTCAGTGATTCCCTCCTGGTGGGACAGAGAGGCTCAGTGTTGAGCTTGCTTGGTTTTCTTTGCAGGAGCAGGAGGGATGATGCCAATTCTGAAGTCACCCATGGATTTTGCAGAGGTTAATGCACCCCCCGAGAGTGTGGGACAAAACTGTCTGTCAAACAAAACTGGCATTTGGGGCAGGGAGGTGCAGTGCATAAAAGTACATTTTATTCTGTTGACCATTAATTGTATAAATAAACCAGCACTAAGAATGTTTTTATATGCCACTCTGTTTTCTTATAAAATAGAGGGGTTCCTAAGCTGTGTAGAAATTCCATAGTAAACAGAAAACCTGGCAAGTTACACCCACCCCGTGGAATACTGACAGAGATTTGCAACTCTGAGCATCACAGGAGCAGGAGAGGCTGCAGTTTCCCACAAAAGGCAGGGACAGAGCAGCAGAACAGAAACCTCCTGCAGCTCTGACCCTACATGCCCTTTGTGGGGAAGGGAGCTGTCATCCCCGGGGGCGAGGGAATCCCTCTTCCCTCAGAGAGCACAGGTGATGCTTTATGAGGATTAGCGATTTGAACACGATGTTCTGGTGTTGAAACCCTCCCAGAGGGCAGGAGAGGTTGTTCCTGTGTGGAGAAATCCGAGCTTTGCTCACATCCATGCTCTCCAGTGGTGTCTGGGAGACATGGATATGTTTTTTGGAAAACTTTTCGGGCACTTCTGAGCGATTCTGACAGCGGCCGCCCGCCTGTGGCTAATGAAAGGTTTTCACATTCCTCTCCATATGCTTTGAAATGCCAGAGGAAATGTCCCAGGGACTCAAATTATAGGTGTTACTTGGGAGTAACTGCTGCATTATTGTTGAACACCTGGAATTGGCAGCAGGCAGCCTGCATGCTGGAAAAAGGGGAATTGGATACTCAGCCAGCCCTTCCTACCTCCAACATCCCTGGTTTTGTTCACCTGCAACAGGAACAGGGGGGTGCAGGTGGTCATTCTGGTGAACCTTGTCCCATTGCCACCCTCTGCTCTGATTCTGCCCCTCAGATATTCCTGTTCCTCCTGAAACACCAGAGAATTGAGTTCAGTGTCAAAGCATTCGTTCCACAAAGTTAAGCCATGGATGGATTTGGATGGGGATCTGCAGATACTAGGGATGTTCCCAGAGGATAAAGTGCATCTTCCCTCCACAGAGAAAGGCAGCTGCAGTCACCTGTTATTTATTTCATTTATTCCACATCTTGACAGTAAAACCCTTGGAACTGGGTTTGCCAAAGGTATTTCTTTTCCTTCCAACTTCTCCTGTCCTCTCAACCTGTCTAAGGAGAGCATTCTTGGCATGGCAGGGGCAGCCCTTCCTCCCACTGCTCTGCCTGGGAAGTTGGGCTCTCCAACACATTGGAAATGGAGATTTGCCTGTCTGACCCCAGATTTGCTGGTGTCCTGCTGCTCTGTGGGTGCATGGAGGGAGAGGGATTGAGGATTTTTCCCCCATTGAGTGGTGCAGAAAGGGGCATTTGTTTAAGGGCCTTATACTGTGCAAGGTCACATCTACTGCTTGGAAACTGTAACAGATCTGGTCAGGCTGGTTCAAATCTGTTTTCTAGATAAGGCTGAAAATTCCCACTATTCAGTTACTACAATCACAACCCCTCTCTGTATTTGGTCTAAGGCACCATTTGTATTTGGTCTGTTTTGGTGAGGTTTTCAGGCACGGGGCTCAAATGCTAACAAGATTAAATGGAATCTTTTTCTCAGTTCCTTCTCCTGATTTATGACAAGGATTTCTATGGGTTCCATGGTTTGATCCAGAAAAGTGGAATTTGTTTATAAATGATGTGTAGCTAAGCTTTCCTCAGTTCTTGACTGGAATTAGCAGAGTTTGACTTAAGCTTTGTTTAGTAAGTGTTGCCTTTACTACTCACTGCACAATGCAATATTAACAGGCTGGGAATCCTTGGTGTCTTACAGCTACCACTGAAAATTTATCTCAGTGGTAAAGTCTCTGGAGGTTTCTGGGATTTTCTTGGTCTTGATGCCTTTTATTGTTTCTCTGCATCTTGAGTAGGAGCTTTCAAAGACTAACCTAGTAGTAGCTTCATTAAGGTGCATCTGCTGTGTGAGATATAACTTGATTTCATTTTCTATTATTTCTTATTTCTTATGTTTATTATCTCTTATCTATATTATAGTTTTTGTAGTCGTGAGTTTTATGGCATTCTATTAACAGGTTATAAAATGGTTAACTATCTTTTTTTATGAGGCCTTTTAAGGTTCAACTATCTAATTAAGAAATGACACTTAAATTATTTTTACTTTTAACTTAATCATTAATCTTTTGTGTCTCGCAATGTGGACTTTGTTATGGAATTATAAAATACTACCTAAACTCATGAAGGGGAAAGTCTAGCTACTGCTCTAAAACTCTATCTTAGTTTTACATATATTGTTATATTCTAAAACCTTAAACTCTAAGTTGGGGCTGGAGCCCCACGGAAGCACCTGACTGCTCTCAGGGGGAGGGGAGGGCTCTGTGTGAGCAGCAGCAGCTCCAGTTCCAGGTTTTTCACTCCTTGTTGCCCCCTTTGGAGCTGTGCTCTGAGGAAATCAGAGGTCCAGGCTGGGGAGGCATTGGGCTGCCCGTGTGTGGTGGTGTGAGGAGCTGAAGGAGAGCACAGGCACAGCAGTGGGATGTGGAACACCCATCTGGGACAAATCCTGCCTCGGGTCTGCTGGGAATTCAGACTCCCAACCCAAAATAAAAAACTGGGCCTCGGGAAGAAGTGTCTGGGTGACATTTTGGGTTGTGTTTATGAACTAGTGGGGATAGAAAATCTGTTAAAGACCCCAGAGGCTTAACAGCTTGGATGATGATTTACAGCTGTTTTATTCCATGATTTATAGGCTGCTCCTTATCACAGAGGCAGGATACAAATACTGAGTTTAATAAAGGAACACAATTCTCATTTCTTTCTCAGAAACATATAGACAGAAAGGCCATTCCCCAGTAAACAGCAGCCTCTTCCCTCATCTAACCATCCCCTGACAGAGATTGGAGACTGCAGAGCACAGCCAGCACTGCCTGGGCACATCTCTTCCCATATAATTTCCATAATACAGCCCTTTCCTCTGCTGAAATGCAGCCTCCCTAAATACACTGCCTGGTACCATCATGTTACAT
>NW_005054366.1:2208929-2221960 GCF_000277835.1 Geospiza fortis
TCTGTCTGTGACAGGAACCTCAAAATAACACACAAGAGCCCCAAAGGAAAGGATCAGCCAGACTCTCACACACATTCCACTGGAACAGACCCCAGTGGGCTCCTCATCCTCACGTGGGCTCCATGATCTCTGTCTGATCCCAGTTCTCAGTCACATCAACAAACCCAGAAATGAGTGAGGAAAGGGAGTCCCTGCATCCCTGGAAGTGTCCCAGGCCAGGCTGGTCAGGGTTTGGAGCAGCCTGGGATGGTGGAAGGTGTCCCTGCCCATGGCAGGGGTGGGATGATCTGAGCTTTGAGCTCCCTTCCAACCCAAACCAGTCTGGGATTCTGTGATCAGGGGAGGGACATGGCCAAGGTCACCCTGACCTCACGTTCTGCCTGCTGGGCCTTGCTGCTCCCTCACAGCTGAACAAAACTCTGCTCAGATCCCTCCCAGTGCTGAGGGCTGTAAGAGAAAGCCTGGAGCCTCCAGAGGTGGTGGCTGATGCCCAGGGGATGGTGAGGCTGGAGGGGACCCTGCTGCCTCCAGCACAGCTTGGTCAGTGTGTGCAGGTCCCCAGGCCAGTCTGCACTGGTTTGGGTGTTTAACCTGAGCAGCATCAGCACCATCTGCTCCCAGCACAAAAAGTGCATTTCCACGTGGTGCCTCTGTGCAGGGAGCCTAAAGCAGTGTGTAAACAGGAATTAACTGGATCACCCCAGTGTAATGAGTCATGTTCATTAACCCTGCGCTCACGCTCGTGCATTTTGCTTCAGAGAGCTCCGATGACTTCTCCAAACAAAAGCAGGAGAGGGCCAGGAGGAGTCTCTCAGGATCCTCAGGATCCTGCTGGAAGGTGTCACTGCCCTGGCCCCCGGTCCTGCTCTGCTCCAGGAGCCCTGCTGGGGTAGCCAAGAGGGGGAAGCTCTGCCTGCCCTAAATACCATTGTTAAATATCTCCCAAGTGCTCTGATCTCTCCAGCTATATTGTGATCCTCTGACTTCTCCCCCTGGCCTCAGTAATTGGGGTTTTTTGCAGGTAGAAATAGCCTGAGGCAGAACTGGAAAGCAAACAGGATCACAGTGAATAAATCCATCTTCACAGGTCTCATCTTTGTGTACTCCTTTATATCAGTTAGGTTCAAAGAAAGTATCTCCTTACTCTGCCTGCACTGTTTAGCATTTTTTATTAACAAAGTCCTCTTTTAGGCTGTAGTCCATTGAGGTTCATTAATCAACAATTGCCATGAAGTGAAAAATTCTCAAACTTCCAAAAATCTTTTTCTTGGAATGAGTTAATACTAACAATGAAGTTTTCCTTGGCTAAGTGTCCCCTGCTTTGATGTGTCTGGGTGAGAAACTAAAAGCCACAAAGGTGTTATAAACTAGGCACCAATCACAGATTTAGACAGGCTGGTATGTGCTTTTAACCAATAAATATATATAATATCACAAGAATTAGTGTTTGGTTTGTGTGAGAGAGAATTTTTGGCATTTGAATGATTTTCTTATCGGTTTTTCATTAGTTGAGTTTTTTTTTTTTTTTAAAGAACAGCAAATTCCCCTCAGTGTCCTGAAAATGGCACTGAAAGTGGTCGCCCCAGCCCCATTCCTAGAGTAACACTGGTTCACGTTATTTCTGGCAGGAGCCATAATACAGCTCTTCTTAATTTTGGGAGCAGGCTGTTATTGCAAGCTCTGCCTGTGCAGCTTGGACAGCTCTGGAGTGCCTCTGGAAGCCCTGGCACGGGGAGCTGTGCTGGCAGCAGGAGCTGTGACCCCGCTCAAAGGTCCAGTCCTGGGGCCAGACCTGGCAGGAGGAGCAGCCCCGGCCCTTCAGATGGGACAGGAGCTCAGGGGAGGGGTTTGGCCGCTGGTGCTGCCCCAAAAACCCCTTCTTTATAAAAACCCAGGCAGGGGAAGGGCTGGGGGATCGCTCCTGAGAGTGCAAAGCCCCTAAACCTGCTCCAGGCTGCCTTCCCAAACAAAGCCTTGCTCCTGAGGGCAGTCAAATAAATAGGAAGACTCCCACGGCTTTCCAAGGGCCAGCAAACAGCTCCTGGGAGCTGCAGAGCTGCTCCAGCCCGGCCACATCCCTGCTCCAAGGTCAGGGGGAGGCAGAGCATTCCTCAGGGCCAAGATTGCATAGGAATGAGCTTCCCCTCCAACCACAGGCTCCAGCAGTCCCCAGCCCAAGGGAGGGAGAGCTGCTGTCCCTCACTTTGTTCCCTGGGTTTGCCTTGACTGCTCTGATTGTTCAGACAGAGGGAAGTTACTGCCTGCCTCATCTTTCCACGGCAATATTGTTATTTTTTAACCTGCTATAAAAAGCCAGCAGAAACAAGAGGAGCTGCTCTGGCCTCCCTAAATAAGGATCTGTGTTTACCATTGATCACAGTTACCAGGGTGCTTCTTCCTGCAGTGGCTCTGAAGTGGATCAAATCAGCTCTCTTTGTTGCTGTTTTTGTGTGCCTCTATTTCTGTTGCTCACATTTCAAATGCCTGTATTTTTCTAGCAGTTAAAGGCTGCGTTTTGCACGCATAGCACATTCTATAAAACCTTTGGAAAAAAAAAAAAGAAAAAAAAGAAAAATTGGCAGTGTGAATTCTCTCTCCAGTGGGGCTGGAAGGATTTTAAAGTCTCCTGGAGGAAAGAAAGGCCATGCCAGCTTTGTGCAGAGAAATTCTGCACTGAGCAGGGCTGATCAAATAGCTGATGTGCGCGTTTGATACACACACAGGGAGCAGCAGCCCTCGGAGGAACGACAGGTTTATGAACCAGAGCTTGTTCCTTATCTCACATCAGCTCATATTCCAGCAGAGTCAATATTTCACTGCAGCAGCAGAGCTCTAAAACCTGCAGGGTGACATGGGTGAGGTCCCCACATCCAGAGTGCAGGAGGGGGCCTGGAGGGACGTGGTTCTGCAGCTCTGCTCGCCCCTCATTGCTGGGAGGTGTGGGGATCCCCATGGACATGGGGGTGTCCCCTTGGAGAGCCACAGGGCTCTGCTGGGACACACAGGATGCTTGCTCCTGTGCTTTGGTAGAGCCAGTTTGGGGAAAAGAAGTGAAAATGAATGGGAGTGTCACTGAGTGGTGTCCTGTCACTTGGAGGCTTCCTGGAGACACAGAATCCTGGAATGGTTTGGGTTGGAAGGGACCTCAAAGCTCATCTAGCTCCAAGCAGGGCCATGGGCAGGGATGGCACTCACTGGCTCAGGGCCCCACCCAGCCTGGCCTGAGATACAGGTAACACTCAGGGGGTGATCTGTACCAATTTATCCACTTCAATTTAGTAATAGCTAACATAAACCTAACAGAGATGGCAATTCTTCCATTGTTGGCAGGGTAGTTCCAGCATTGTCCTTATTTTTATATCATTTTAACGAGGCTGTTTTTCCACTCTGTTTCCACTCAGTGGCTTTCCTTTCCCTGAAGAGAGTAAACAACTCTGTGCAGGAAGGTGCCCTGATTTCCACTGTTAATAACCAGTGAATAAGTGAGAAATGCTGTTTACAAATTAAAAAAAAAAAAAGATAGATAAATACAAAAAATCAGAAGCTCTGTTTGGCTTTGCAAACAAAAGTAGCCCAAAAATAAACAGGCCTACCCAGCAGAAAGGAGACTGGGAGGGGAAGTGGATGCCAACTGAAGAGGCAGATGTAAAGAGCATTTCCTATTTGGTTTAGCAACTGCAGACTTTTGTCTCCAGTCTGCCTGCATTTCCTCCAATGATTCATCATAAATGTGCATTTATAAATAAACTCCACCTTGGCCTGGTACATTGATTGCAGGCTGGTTACTGAGGGAAATCAAAAAAAAAGGAACCATACTCCCCAATTTTGAATGATACCTGTGTGGCAATATAATTTTACAGAACTGTTTCCAGGCTGTTTATTTAATTTATGTTGAGGGATTGTGACTGTGAGAGGTGGGACCTGTGGTTTCCTCATTTCATGAGGGCAACAATTCATTAAGGAGCTTGGAATGATGTCTGTGCACATGCAGGGACTGGGGTTAGGAGCTGCTCCCGAGCCTTGGCCTGGGATGCTGGAGCTCAGGGCACTGGGGTGTTCTGGGGCTGGAGAAGGGCTCATTCCCCACACCAGGGCCATGGGGACCCACAGTGCTGCAAGAGGCTTCCCAACCCCCCAGGATTTATCCCTGTGCTTTCCTTATGTTTGCTCACAACACCCAGAGCAGAGGCCCAGGCAGACCCCGGTGTGAGGCAGCTTTTCATGAAGCCAAGTTTTGAGGGATTTCTCTCTCCTTTGAGCTCTGCCCTTGAACCTGGTCCTGCAGCCTGAAACAGGGGAGAATCCCCTGGGAAATCCCTGTTTGTGGGGGTCAGCAGCACCTGGGCTGTGCCCTGTGAGGGACCAGCTCCTGCCAGGGCTGAGCACACCAGAGACCCCTCACACCCGGCTCCTTCCCATCCTCTCCCCCTGGAGCTCTGCTCAGCTCCTGCCCTGGAGACCTTCCCCTCTTTGCTGCCCCCAGCACGGAGTCTCAGAGTCCCTGGGGCTGGAAAAGCCCCCTGAGATCACCCTTAACCAGCCCCTGTCCCCAGGGCTCCCATCCAACACATCTGCTCAGTCCCTCCAGGAATGGTGACTCCACCACTGCCTGACCACCTCTTCAGTGAAGGAATTTTTTCTGATATCCAGCCTGAAGCTTCCCTGGTGCAACTTGAGGCCATTTCCCATTTCTTCCTGTTCTATTGAGCCTTAGGATTTTAGTTTTTATATTTTTATATTTGTAATCCTGCAATTCTTCAGTGTATCACTCTAAACTCCATATAGAGTGTTTATATTTTTCATGTATTTATAATCCTGCAATTCTTCAGTGTATAACTCCAAACTCCATATTCAGTGTTAGCTGCTGCTTTCCCGTTTGGGTCAGACACAACAATTCCTCTCCAGGCCTGGAAATCAAGGACAGACACCCAAGGCATCACAGTCACTTGTTACCTGGGGAAAAGATGCTGCTGGGTGGAATGAGATGAGCTTTAAGGTCCCTTTCCACCCAAATGATTCTGTCTTTGGATCTCTGTCTGTTGGAATAGAGGTGGAGGAGTAGTTAAATGCGTATTTTTTAATTTGTTTTTTAAGAACAAGAGCTAGTTGATAGTAAGTTTTTCTAGTTGTTTTTTTTTTTACCAGACCCTGAGCATGTGCAGAGCACTCCTGAACTTTTCCTGACTTGTGGAGCCACAGCAAAATCTGCAAAGCAAAGGGCTGCTCTCTCTGCAGCCACTGTAAAGGTGCAGCACAGAGAAAACAAAGGCAAGGCAGTCCCAGACTCTGCACAGCACATGATTCCCTAATAAAAAATGTTTGGCCTCTTCTCAGGAATAACATGGCCCTGCTTGTAGCTCCAAAAGAAGCCCTGAATGATATTAATGCATTCATTAGAACAAGTTCAAAGAAAATCATCTTAATTAGCTTGCCTGGCTGAAACTGAGGTTCATTAATCTAAAGTAGATTAACCTGATGGTAATGCCATGAAAGCTGGCTGGGATATTAATGAAATATATGCAGTTGCAGAGAGCCCAAATGTCCTGCTGATAAAACCATCCGTGTTTCCTGCACTTGGGGCTGTTCTGAGGAATTCCTGTCCCTTTTCCAGCCATGGCCCTGCTCTGGGACAGGCCGTGAAGGGAGACAGCATTCCTTGGGGAAGCTCAGGAAAACAACTCCCTGGAGCCTTTGTGCAGGGCACTTGCACGTGCACGTCGGGAGCAGGCAGGGATCTGCCCGTGCAGGGAGCACACAGGATTTTATAAGGCAAACCCTGGCAAAGGACTGCCAAATTGTGACCTGTTTTTCAGCTCTGTGCTGGTGCACAGTGTGCAGCAAAGGTCTAAAAGCTTCCAGAAACCCAGCTTAGACCCAGCGGACTTAAAATGGCCTTCTCCTCTCCCCAGGCTCCAGTATTCTTAATCTGAACTCTTTTTAGTCTTTGACACATCATTAAATTGACAGTTCAAGAACAGCTCTAAGATCAAAGGCCTGCAGAGCTTCTCTCGTGTTGCAAGGCTTTCGGCAGCTCTTTCTGCAGGGCTGCTCCTCAGCTCCCTCCTGCAGCAGCAGGAACCTCTCCACTCCCTTCCCGGGGCTCTGCCCCTCTGCTGGGTCACCCCAAAGGTCACTGCTCCAAGGCTCACATTTAGGGGAATCACAAATTTAGGTGTATCACATACATTGGTGTATTACAAATTTAGGTATATCACAAATTTAGGTGTATCAGAGATTTAGGTGTACCACAGATTTAGGTGTATCATAAATTTAGGTGTGTCACAGATTTAGGTGTATCAGAGATTTAGGTGTACCACAGATTTAGGTGTATCATAAATTTAGGTGTATCCCAAATTTAGGTGTATCAGAGATTTAGGTCTGTTGTAGATTAGGTGTGTCACAGATTTAGGCGTATCACAAATTTGGGTGTATCACAAATTTAGGTGTATCCCAAATTTAGGTGTATCACAGATTTAGATGTATCACAGATTTAGGCATATCACAAATTTAGGTGTATCCCAAATTTAGGTGTATCACAGATTTAGATGTATCACAGATTTAGGCATATCACAAATTTAGGTGTACTCACAAATTTAGGTCTATCACAGATTTAGGTGCATCACAGATTTAGATGTACTCACAAATTTAGGTGTATTACAGATTTAGGTGTATTTGTGCTGCCAAAACAACTCCAGGTTTGGGCACGGCCGTATACAAATATATACAAATCCAAAATGCAAATAGGGAGGATTTGCAAAATCTGCTCTGCTGCAGAGTGCCAGGAGAAGGCACAGGATGGAGGGTGAGATGGGGGACAGGGGAGATCAGGGCTCCTCTCCCAGCTTTTCCCTTGGCTGTGCTGCTGCTCAGGGGAACCCGCTGATCCCCTGGAGAGGCTCCTGGGTTTTGTCACGTGTGCCAGTGCCAGGAGGAGCTGACTCCTGCTGTGCTGTGCCCAGTGCCCAGCACAGGGGTACTGGTGGTGCTGAGAGCAGGAAGCTCAGGAAGTGCTGATTTTCTGTTTACAAACCCCCACCTCTACCTAGCACTGAGTAAATTCTGCAGCATCGTCGATAGGTATTTATAGGGAGCTCTGTGATCCAAAAGTGAAAGGAAATCCATATGGACCTGGTGTTTCTCTCGGGAGAAGATGTAAGGACCTTCCTTCCTCTGCAGAGCTGGGATGTGGAATTTCAGATCACAGAATCACAGAGCACCTTGAGCTGGAAGGGACCCACAGGATCACCCAGCTCCAGTGCTGAGGACTGACTGGGCTGACCTGGCTGTGCTGCCTCTCCCTGAAGCTGAATATTCAGTGACTAAGTGTCTTTGCCTTGTTTCCCCGTGAAAGGCTCGGCTGGCCCACAGCTTATTTACAAGGTACCATGGTGTGATGCATCATAAAGACACTTTTGAAGAATTTCTGTTATTAAAAACTGCCCGTGGAAAGAATTAGGTCAGGTGTTTACAAGTCAAAGCTTTGGGGATAATTAGGTGGAAGGCAGCAACTGTAGAAAAGAGGGTTATTTTCCAGCCCTCCAAGAAGTGTGGAGTAATGCCTGCATTACAGGAACCTCTCGGCAGCCAGGTTCCCAACTCCTTAGTGCAGGATCTGTTACAGCCACTGCTTTGGGCATGGGGAAGAAAGCAGGGCTTAGAAAAGCCTCCAAAAATACAGAACCCCCTGAGCAAACCTGTTGGTGTCGGGGTGTTACACAAACAGCCATCCAAGTCCTCTTAAGGGGGCTGCTTGTAAATACAAGCTGTAGCTGCTACTGCTGCACAGCCAGGGTGAATTCTATACCACCTTTGAGGGAAGAAAGTTGTTTTCTTTCCTTTTTTTTTTTTTTTAAAAAAAAAAGGGCACTTGTTCCTGGTGGCAGAGAGTGTGTGTGAGAGCAGGGACAGGACAGGGCGCTGGCTGTTTGTGCACTTCAAGCAGAGCGACCTCCTTGAACCTCACCGTGCACAATGATGCTTTCCATGGAAAGTCTGGCTCTATTACCTTTGGCAAGGGCTTAGGGAATATTTTTGGAAGCTTTAAAATCCTCCGTGGAACACGCTTCATTTTTTGTTCATATACAGTATCTTTATATTTATTCAGTGAAAAAAAAAAGGTTTCTGTTTTGCTGCCTGACCCTGACCCTTCAGCTCTTCTCCAGCAGTGCCCACGGTATTGGGAAGGCTGGGACAAGGAAAAGATCAGGCCTAAACCATCAGCCCCTGCCATATTGTACTGGTTAAAGCTCAGTTGCTCCCCTCTTCTGAAAGTTTGTTTAAAGTGGTAAGAATAGAACCTGTTCAAAGTGAGCCCTCCAAGGGCCTGGTTCCCATTTGCATTTAAGCCTTTCTGTGGAGCTGGAGCTGGGCAAAGGGGCCCTCGGTCCTAAATGGGAATCAGACTCCACAGCTGCACTTTCCACTGTCCTTCCTTTCTGCCAGCAAAGCCAGGAAACAGCTCTTGTATGGGAAAGGGACAATTAAACACCAAAAATTGCAAATCAAGGTTGGCAGGGCTGGAGGGTGCGTGTGGTGTCACCTGTGGGCACTGTCCTGGCTGGAGCCCCAGGATCTCACCCTGGACCCCTTTGCACAGGGGCTGAGGTGTAAAACACAGGAGGTCTTAAACCCAGTTTTAGCTTTGGGTTTGCATTTGGTAGCTGGAGGAAGCAGAGTATGGAATGTCGGAAGTCCAATGAGCGCTGCAGCATCCTAAGAGAAGTTTCTATAGCTTTTAATATTAGTAAATTTAGGAAATCAGCGTGATTTGCTGTCTCTGCCTCTCCTGGTTCAGCTGTCATGGCTAAAACAATGTTGAGGAGTTGCCCAGGTGCCACCAGCCTGAGCATCCCAAAGCTGAGGGGACTGGACAGGACAGGTGAGGAGTGATAAGTTTAGATAGAGTTTACCATTCCATCAAATATCGAAGGTGCTCCATGTAACATTGGGAGACTTTGCTGACACCTAACATAAAAATGATAAAAAACCATAAATGTAGAGAGAAGAGGTTCATCGATCAACATCAACCTAACTGTGATGATAACTTTAGAAGCTTTTGTGTGATGATAGCTTTAGAACCATAGAACTTGGCCTCGTGCTCAGACTTTACAGCCTGGTGTGGGTGAGTCTGGAGTGGGTTGTGGCTGTGGCCTGGAGCCATGGGGGTGAAGGTGGCTGTGAGGGTGAAGTCTCCTGTGTAGAGGCCTCAGGTCTCCAGCTGCTGGCCCTGTGCAGGTGATGGCACGAGCTGGAGGTGATCCCTGTACAGGTGATGTGGCTCTGCTCTTGTCCTCAGGGCAGCATCACAGAGTGGGTAAAAGGACCTTGGAATATCCATTCATCCCTCCCTGGCACAATCATTGTCTGGCAGATGTGAGTCTGAGATTTCCTAAACATGGAATGGTTTGGGTTGAAAGGGACCTTAAAGATCGTCTTGTTCCACCCCACCACCATGGGCAGGGATGCCACCCCCCAGACCAGGTGGCCTCGTGGGATGGAAATTCTACCTAAGCCTTATAATCCTTTCTATAATTGTCTTGATATCTATCCTGAACCTTCCCCTTGCTGTGGTTATCTTTGTCCTCCTATCCTGGACACGGAGGAGGGAGAGCCCAAATCTGATGAGCACAAGCATTTACCCTGCTGCTGTGCCAGGCTGGAGTTTGCAGGTTAAAATCCCTGGAGTGATGCTGTGATAAAACCTGGCAATAATGGCAGAAATCCCTCTTGCTTCGCCAAGTTCCAGGCCCAAAAGAATGTGTGAGGATGAGTTAAACCCCAGGGAATTGGGATCTCTAGTAAAAACAAACACGAGCAGCCTCTTCACTATTGCAACTCCACTATCAAAACCCCTTTGCAGAAAATGTTTAGTTAAAGATTTAGTTTGGAACAAACATTGTTAAAGCATGACCATCGGGCTGCTTATTGGAGCCAGATGTTGACTCGAAGGACATTTGGGTCCATTCAGGGATTTTGCATGCCCTCATCAGCTGCAGTGAGCAGAAGGATTTGGAAAGCTCTGACTCAGATTCTCAACTTGCCCAAAAATGCAGAATCCCACTGAAAGTGCCTCACCCTGTGCCATTACAGGGCAATATTCCATAATGGCCAGCATCCTTTTTGTCTTTCTGTTTTTTCTAAGGAATGACTTGCCTCTCCCAATCTGTGCTTTTGATTTTTCTGCTAATCCCACATACTTGTTGAACAATCTTTTAGGAATACTTCTCCCTGAAGGCTGACTTTCTTCACAATTAAAAAATGAGTATCTGTTGAGCTAATCCTGCGAGCTGGCTGGGTGTGACCAGCCCACGTTTTCCAGTGGAATGGTGCCCTCGGAAGATGTTCCAAAATCTGACCCCTGTTTCCAAACCAAAGGCCAGCAGAGCCACGGGCCCTGCACATTGCACGAAGCTTTGGCCAAATTCATGTGCTGAAAAAAAAATCAAACCAAACCAAAGATTTGCAAGACTGATTTTAATAGTTCTTAGAGCTGCTTCTTTGATTTTTACTGCTTAGATGTTGCTTATTGGCTGCTTTGTGGATGGAAGTCTCACTGGAGATGCTCAGCAGGAGAAAAACAAACATGGGACAGGGCCAAAGTGTGCTACACATCCTCCAGACCAGGCTGACCTGGGTTTCTGGGACCTGATCCTTGATGGAAATGGGGTTTGGAACAGATCAGGGCACTGCAGGCCCCTGGGGAAGAAGCCACTCAATGCCATGTGGCTTTGCCCCTACCTGTGTCCCTCTGCTCCTGTGCAGGCAGGGCTGTGCCAGCCTGGAGAGCCTGGAGCTGCCCTGGGAGCAGATCTGTGTCAGGGGAGTGTTTGAGTGGAGAGAACAGCAGCCCTGGGGACAGCTGGGGACACGTGTGGCACCAGGGGAGGGACCCTGCATCCCTGGGGAGTCAGCCTGGCTCTGCCCCTGCTCTGCTGGGGAGGAGGAAGGAGCCAGCAGGATGTGGAGGTAGGACCACACTCCCCTGGAGCTGGGTGAGGTGACTCAGCTGGGGTTTGGTGCAGGAAGGGTTCTGATGTGTAAAACCACGTTGGGTTTTTCCATCCTGGACTTCCTTGAGTTTGGAAGAGGAGAATATGGGGGAAAACACAGAACAGCAGGGCAGATCCTCACAGCCTCTTCTGCTGCCCACCTGATGCAGGATTTGAGGCTCACATCTGTTCACACATCTGCAGATTGCCCTCCCAGGCACACCACGTGTGGCAGTGGGAAAGAACTGGGGAATTTGCTTCAGAAGTGCACTCTGGAGGTGGAACGGCCGTGCAGGACATCCCTGCTCACTCTCCTGCCCTCCCTCTTGCAGGACACAAAGGCAGCTGTGTCCCCAGAGCCCACAGCTCCATGCAGGCAGCTCTTGGATTTTGTGTGGCTGAAAGACACCAAGGCATTTAGAGAAAACATCCCAGCATGGCCAAGGTGAAAAAAAAAACCTTATTGTGACATGAAAAAGGAATTTACATCATCAGAAAAACACGAGCTTGCCTCTAGGAGCAGATCAGCTCTTGGAATGTGTCTGTCCCTCTTTGCCATCCCCTGTGCCTGGGAGCAGGGGTGTCAGAGGTGCAGCACAGCTCCCAGTGCCCAGCAGAGGTGGGTGACTGGGCTGTTTCCTGGCAGGGCTGGAGCCCAGCCTGGCAGCACTGCCCGGACAGCTCTGCTCACTGGGACCATTGTCCAGGGCTCATAAGAGTTTCCACTGCCTCGACATTCTGTGACGTGACTCAGAGTTGTAAACATTGGCACCAGCTGCTCTTCTCACTGAAACCATAAACCCATTAAGGGAAATTTGTTTTCTAAAAATAATCTGATCAATGAAAGGACTCTCTCAGCGTCCCCAGCCCCTCTTCCCTGCCTCCCTCGTAATGACTTCCTCGTAAATACTCTCCCTTGGAGGAGGAGGATGCCTCGTGCCAGTCTCCATTGACCAGCTCCAGTCCTCCAGTGAGGACATTTCAGGGGTAGCTCAGGGCCTCATTCAGAGATATTTTGCTCTTTGGGGTGAGCAGAGCAGCCGGGGAAGGTGTGACTGCAGCAGTTTCTGTAGGGAGAGGAGAACACGGCCCAGGTTCTTGGGGAGATTTGTAATTTCTGTGTCACATTTATAATGTCAGTGCCTGTGGATGGTCAGCAGTGGGATGTGATGGCCAGCCCAGGGAGGCAGGCTGGGGTTTGGTTGAATGAATGAATCCTGTGACATTGAACACCTTGGATCAGCTCTGCTGTACCTCTGCTGTGCCACAAAAGGGAATCTCAATTGATCCCTCAGGTTTCCAGGGAATCAAGGGCTCCTCTCCCCAGCATTTCAGATGTCAGCACCCTCTGGGTGGGCACACTTTGGGCAGCCCTGTTTGTCACCCTGGCTCTTCTCTCTGTGCTGGTGCTCTGTGTGCTGTAGAGCAGCTGAGGCTCCCTGGCAGCACAGGGTGCATTGCTTGGCTGCCACCTGGGGATGCCAAGCATTGCTCTGTGTGTGCTGGCAGTTTGGGAGAGCCAGCCAGAGCCAATGTAGCACTGTAGTTCTGCACTCCAGCCATGCTGTGGGCAGGAGGCTCTGGGCAGATACTGACTGTGCAAGAACCTGCTGGAAAATGAATGATGAGCTCCACAGCAGGGGCAGAGCATGAAGGAAAGCTGGATGTGATTCTGAACGTGCCTCTGTGGATGCTGCTCCCAGGTGCCTCCACCCTCATGGCAGTGGGTGATGGAGTGCAAGGGGAGAGCTTTTCTGGTGTAGCAAAGCTGTGACTTTGCAGGTCTGGTGTGAGCAGATCAGACCCCTCAATATCTGTGTAGCTTTTCATGGTCCCCCAAACAACCCAGCCCCACAGCCCTTCCCAGGCTTGCAGCTGTGCTCTCCCCAGAAAACATCACCAGGCCAATGACTGACTGGCTCCTGGAGTTCTGGGTCACAGATCTTATCTCTCACCTTTCAAAAGCCCTGCTGTCATTTCTGAGCAGCCCATTTATGGAACAGTCTGCTCTAGATAGAAGGAAAGGGCAGAGTGCAGCAGGAA
>NW_005054366.1:2221970-2223055 GCF_000277835.1 Geospiza fortis
TGTGTTCAGTGTTCAGTGGGAGCTCAGCTCCTGCCCTGCTGATCTGCCTCCAGGGGTAACACTTGGAGAGCCCAGTGTCCCCTGATGGCAGCTGGACAGGGTTGTGGTGCCTCTTGTGCAACCCTGATCTCCCCCAGGGACACCTCAGTGGTTTGTGACAGAGCAGAGCTGAGGGAGAAAATTCCAGACAAGTTGGCACAAGGCATCTCAGCCTTCCTGATGCCATTTCCTCTCCAAACCTGCCCCTGACTTCTTCTGAAGGATCAGTATCTTTTTAAATAAATGAGAACGGATCCCCTTGAGCCAGAATGGGTGCAGTCTGCAAAGCAGAGCCACTCCTGCACTGTTCTGCCATCAGGGAGCCACAGAGGTCACTTGGTGCTCTCATTCAGAAAGTGCCACATTTCATTACTCCTGCTGCTGCCCCTGTGGTTTGCAAACTGCAAATGTGAACCTGTTTAATCTGGCTGTGAAGTGGAGATTTTGAAACAGCTCAGACCCAAACTGCTGGCTGAGGGGAAAGGTGCCAGCACAACTGTGACCACAATGGAAAGGAATTTATCCCAGGGTTAACTCCTGGTGCCATGGACTGACCTTTCCACAGGGAGGGCTCAGAGCCTTCCTTGAGCTCACCTGGTCCCTGGACAGAGCTCCCCTTTTATCTGATCCTGCTGCCCTGTATTTTGCTGCTTGAGACACCAGGGGTTTATTACTTTAATAAAGCTGCCTGGCTTTGCCTAAGGCTAGTTTGAAGTGAGCCCTACCCCTGTAATTGGGGTCTGGGGTGGTTTGGGAGGGTTTTGTGCTCTGCTGCTGCTCCAGCAACGCCTGGAGCTCCCTCACATCACACTGGAGACCTGAGCTGACCCCAGGTGCTGTCCTGCTGCTCCTGTGCAGGCTCAGGTGGCCCCACCTGGGGTGTCCCATCAGCTCAGGGGTGCCTTGTCCCAGGAGAGCTGCAGGGAGGTGCCACAGGGGTGCTGCCCACTCCCAAACAGTGCCAGTGGGACTGGAGAGCTGGCAGGGTGCTGGGCAGGTGAGGGGGGTCGAGATGGGCCAGGGGGGAGGAAGGGAACAGCAGGTCA
>NW_005054366.1:2223128-2231563 GCF_000277835.1 Geospiza fortis
GGAAGGAAGGAAAGAGGGAATATGGGAAGAACAGGGTGGTTTCTGCAGAGAGATGGGAAAGGAAGGGATTTCTTCAGAAGGGAAGAGGATGAGCTGGGAGATAGGAGTGCTTGGAGCAGTGGAGATAACCCAGCCTCTGGCCTGACAGAATCCCAGAGTAGGGGACCCCTGGGTGGGGTGGCTGCATGGAGAGGCCCCAAAGCAGCATCAGTGAGGTGCCCTCAAATCCCTTTTGTCATTTGTTGTCCTGGAAATTCCCATTGAAGCTCCTGCCCAGGTGTCTCCCTTCCATCCCTTTGTTTCATGTGGGGGTGACCCTCAGCACCCCCAAATCCATCTGCTGGGGGAGCCAGGGTGCACCTCAAGAAGCAAGAACGTGGCTGCACTCCTGATCCATAAGGGATCATTTCCATGGACGTGTTACCACTACTGTGGCATTGTCACTGTCCTGATCCCCAATCTCACCAAACATAATTAGTTTATTTTTAATGACTGCTGAGATTCTTGCACAATCAAATCAAAGGGCTTTAAGATAAAGTTTAAAAGTTGCTAAATTAAGAAACTGGGGCTTGTGACCAGCAGAGACCATTGGAGAGCTGACATAAAAGCGTGCTGGGGGTAAAACCAGAAGGGAAATTAAAAACAACCATTATTTTTAATTTTTATTCTGCTGCTGCTGCTGCCAGGCATCGTAGAAACCATAACATGAGAATTTGAACTGGTGGATTTTAACACATCATAACGGGAAGGGCCCAAGGAGGGGTCCTGACACTGCAGGAGCTGGCTGCCAGTGCCGGGAGCAGGCTGGCTCCTGCGAGGGAGCAGCTCCGGGCCTGGCCCTGCCTCGGCTGATGGCACGGCGAGATTTGGGCGGCTGTGGCGCGCACAGGCGCAGCCCTTTCTTCTCTAAACATGTGTGCTTTGAAAGGGAAAAGCTTGCTGCCAGCATGTCTGACTCCTTCGTCCTGACAACATCCGACCATCCATGTTATCAAGCCTTGCTGGGACCTATCAAGAGACATAGTTAAACAAGCTGCTGTTTATCTGGGGGAAGCTGTATTAATTGCACACTGGGATAAAGAACTGGCCGGCACCAGGCAAATCTCTCTGGCATGGGAAAGGGACGGCCGCCCCCGCTAACAATGGGCTGGGCACAGAAAGTCGCTCCGTGCTGGAGCCTTTTTGCTTTGCAGACTTCGGGATTTTTTTTTAACAGCTCGAAGTTGTGTTTTGTTTGCCCGTTTTACAATGAGAGCTCAGCCATGGCTGTGCTGCAGGGAAGCGCAGCCGCAGGAAACGGGAGCGGGGCTGCGGAGCCGGGCTGGGCTCGGGGGCTGCGACCCCTCCATCCTGTCCCTGCTCGCTGCCACAGCTCACCCTGAGCCACCCCAGCTGAGCTGGGAGCTGCTGAGCTTCCAGCCAGGCATCCCGAGAGGGCACAGCACAGCTCTGCTCCAGAGCACCCAGAATCCCAGCATGGTTTGGGTTGGAAGGGACCTGAAGGGTCATCATGGGCAGGGACACCTTCCCTGGAGCGGAGAATGTGCTTGGGGTTTGCTCGGTGCTCAGGGCTTTGGGGTGGTGCTGGGGTTGGGGTTGAGCTGCTGCTCGTCGAGGAGGTTCAGTGGTCCAAGGCATCTTCTCAGCAGGGAGCCCTTGGAAAAGACACTGCTTTTCCCAAGGCAACATGGCTTTTCCCAAGGCAACATGGCTTTTCCCAAAGGAACACTGCTTTTCCCAAGGCAACATGGCTTTTCCCAAGGGAACATGGCTTTTCCCAAGGGAACACATCTTGCCAGCACTGTTTTACCCCATCTTGGAGCAAGGGTAGAAGGAGACTTTGCAGCTAAAGCCCATCAAAATATCCAACAGCAGGAAGTGCCTGAGAGCACGGAGCTCAGCCTTGTTTGTGGGCTTGTGCTCCTTCTTCAGCTGCCCAGAAAACTCGGATGGAAATATTTGCAAATCTCCCTCTTTCACGGGGTTAAACTTGGAAATTGGTACTCAAAGTGTGTGGTTTGCTGGTGCAAAAACCCATCCAAGCCCTCAGTCAGTTGCAAACTCAGAGCCATGGATTAATGCTCCAAGAGGCAGAAATGACCCACCCAGCCCAGCCAAAGGGAGAATTTCTCCCTGATAGCGGCAACTGGTTCAGTTTGGGCATGATTCCCTTATCAGCTGAAGGGAGTTGTGTTGGCCTGCAGAGCCCAGCTGGGCTGTGGGATGGGGAAGAAAGGGAATTTCATCCATGCTGTACCATGGAGGCAGCAGTGACCAACCACAGGGGCAGAAGCAGCCCTGCGTTGTGTCCTCTTGTGAAGGAGCAGATTGTCATGGAGGGGCAGCTTTCATCCAATGATGCTTCACTTGAAGCAAGATGTAAGAAAAGGGAAACTACCAAATGAATCACATCCCTTTTCTAATCTTATTTTCTCTTGGGGGTGGATTTGGGCATGCTCCAAAGCCACAACCTAATTTAAATCAGGAGAAAGGTGGCTGGGAAGAGCAGAGAAGCAAGAAAGCTGGGAAAAATGGACAGAAATATTTGTCCCCCCATGAATGAATATCTGTCCTGCTGGGAAACGGCCACATCTGGTGATAGAAAACAGAGGTTGCTTCTAGACACTAATCGCCTGCTTTTTATCTGGGGTTCAGGAGCCATTTCAAATACTGTGTTGTGATGTGACTGGGGCTTGGGAGGGGGAACTGTTCCTGCCTTCCCCAAGTCTGCTGCCCTTCCTAGGGGATGCTGACAAATGTCTTGGGGAGATAGTGAGCAGCTTGCAGGAAGGAGCCTCTTCAAAGTCCTCTCTCCCTTATCTCCCCGCTGGAGTTGTTTTGACAGCGGCCAGTTAGAGACAGGAGCCCTTGCTGGGATGAAGTCAAGATTGCAAGAAAAAAAACAAACCCAAGAGACTGCATCAGCAGCACAGGCCATAACTCTCCTCTGCAGCGGGCAGATGGAGGCAGGGGGATTGCTGCTGGGCCAGGGGAGCCCAGCCAGTCTAAATAGTCCTGGAGGTAACGGGAAAGGTCACTGCTGGTGCAGTTCAGCAGTTTAGTGCTGCCAGAGCTCCGAGCGCTGCTGCAGCTCACAACGGGCTCCTGGTGGGGTTTGTGACAGGGCAAGAGCAGCCCCTGCTCTTCCTTGGCCTGCTGGGCTGGGGAATGGCTCAGGGATCTCACCTGGTTCCTTGGTGAATGGCTCAGGGATCTCTCCAGGTTTTTAGTGAAGTTCTCAGGGCTCTCACCAGGTTTATAATGAAGTTCTCAGGGTTCTCACCAGGTTCCTCAGTGAAGTTCTCAGGGTTCTCACCAGGTTTTTAGTGAAGTTCTTATGGCTCTCACCAGGTTTATAGTGAGGTTCTCAGGGTTCTCACCAGGTTCCTCGGTGAAGGGCTCAGGCTCTCCCCTGGATTCCTGGCTCCATTCCCTTTGCAGCCCTGTGTTATCCAGCCCCGTGTGTGCCCCTGGCTTGCCCCCACACTGTTCCGCTCACTCTGAGGTCTCACCTTGGCTTCTTTCCCACCTCTTGTGCCAAGTGCCCTGTGCCTGACCCTCCCAGGCTGCTGCTGAAATCCCTGGCAGGCAGATCCCAGGATAGAGCTGGCTCTGGGGGCTGTGCTTGCCCTCAGCTCCTCAGTGCCCAGGAGGGAGCTGGGGCACGTGGCCACTCAGTCACCCTTGCAGCCATGGAGGTGCCCCCACTTGGCTGTGCCAGGTAAATGTGCCCCCAGATCAGATTCTGGCTTTCCAGTGAAATTTGCTGCCAAAGCTGTGCTGGAGAGCAAAGCCAGCACATGCCAGGGCTAAAGAAATGCAGCTTTGATAAATGGTCACCAAAAGAAGTTCATTCTGGTGGCTCTGGTGCTTCCCCCAGCAGCCTCTGCCATCTCAACACACAGGTGAAAGGCACCCTGGCACATTTTGGACCCATGTCCAGCAGTAGTGGTGTCCCACTGGGTTTTCTGTCACCCTGGTGCTCATCTGTCCAGTCATTTCCATTTATTGGTGCAGTTAAAGAACCAAAGCTGTGCCTCTCTTTTTAAAGGTTTTGGCAATAATTTTAGCCCCTCGAGCTGTGCAATCACAGCTCCATGACATAGAGAGATAAGCTAAGTATGCAGGAGCACAGACAGGATCTGGGATGTGGCCCAGCTAGTCCTGTACCCTCTCTCTGACAGTAGCCAGCAGGAAATGAATGAGAAATTTTTGCAAAAAAGGCTGGAAAGATGATAAGCCTCTCTCCCCAGATGACGCCTCGTGGACTATTTCTCTGAAGATCCTTTGTAATGAATTAAAAAAACAGTTTCCAAAATCCCTGTCATTTTTTACTTGGTTCCCAAATCAGAGAATCACAGAATCCTGGAATGTTTTGGGTTGGAAGAGACCTTAAAGCCCATCTCATCCACCCCCTGCCACCTTCAACTATCTCAGGTTGTTCCAAGCCCCATCCAGCTTGGCCTTGGACACTTCCAGGGATGGGGCCAAGGGCTTTGGTGGGCTGAGGAACACCCAGACTTTGGCATTCGATGCCTCTGAGTGACTTCCAGCCACCAGCACACATCACACTCCCAAGATTTTTGCATCTGCAGTGCAAAAAGCTGTTGGGTTTTTGGCTGGCTTCGAGCAGCACTGGAGCATCCTTGATCCATCTATAAATAAGGAATTATTATTGCAGGGACCCTTTGCATTAGTGGTTGCCATGGCAATGAATGTTGGGTCTCTGCTGGGGCCAGACTGAGCATTATTGTCCAACATTCATCCAAACAACTTGCAGTCGTGGTGCAGTCACTTACAGACCCAGCAGATGGTCTAAAGTAAATTCTGCTCCGAGCTGTGCACCCTGGCGAGGTGCCACGTTCCAATATTGATGCTGAATATGTAAAGACTACTGGATTTCTCTGTTAAAAACAAGAAAAAAAAAAGTTTGTTAATTGCCTGTAGCAAGCCTGTCTAATTAATGGCACATGGATCCAGCCTCATGCACAGGGAGAAATGGGAGTGAATCCGTTCTGCCACGACTTCCCAAAGTGCTCTAAGTGCATGTAAAAGCTGTAATCAGGGGCTGTAATGGCTTCCTAGTTGGAGGCTGCTCTGTAGCCTATGAAAATATGCTGTGTGGAAATAAACCATTTGTGCATCAGGCTGAATTAAAACCAAATGCTTGAACTTCTAATTAAATTTTTTTTTTTTTTTTGAGTCGAGGGAAGGAAAAGCTTAATTACCACCAAAACCCTCCCTTTTTCTTTCTTTCTTTTATTATTTTTTTTCCTTATGTCACTGTTCATAATTATCTGTGTCCCATAGTTTTGGGGACACCTCCCATTCTTGGCCAAGCAGCCCCAAAAGCCAGGTTGGCTTTGCAGGGCTACCTGCCCATGTGGTCCTTGTTGGCTCTGCTTTCAAAGTTTACTGCAAACACATGGATGGCTGCCTACACATTCCAGATGCTGAGAAGGCTTTAGGAAAATGGAGGGGGGAGAGGAAAAAAGAGGGAGAAGTGTGCGTGGGGTGGAGGGGGAATAAACAGAGTTAAGGAGATCCCGTTCCTGGCAGACAGAGATGCTCCTTCCACGGGTTTGCTGTTCCTCCCTATCTTGCACCCTGGATAACAGAGGGCTTTTTTTGAACTTTAACATTTGGACTCCTCAACAGGCTGTTCTTTAGTGTGGTTTGGGAAGGACAAAAGAAGACTTTTGTTGATTTGGCATAAATTATACAGTGGGTATTTTTGGCAGAAATGTCGGAGTTTGATGCTTTTTTGTTGGTTTGGCAAAATATACCTTGAAATCACAAAAATATGCTTCTAATTACAGAATGTATGTTGCAGTGATGTGGGACAGTGAAGTAAGGAACCTTTCAGTATTTATATTAACTGAATCAAAAAATTAACCTCTTCCTGTTGAATGTTTACAGCTGGAACCCAGTCAAGGAATCTGAGGCTGGAGCTAGTAATGCCTAATACATTTCTGCCTCAACAGCAAAGATAAGTAATTCATTATTCAGATTTTAAGCATTCAGCAGGCCAGTCCCTGCAATTAGGGCTTAGACTTGCTTGAGAACTGTCAGGTACCCTGGGCCCCACATTTCAGCTGTGTGGTGATGTTTTTTGAAACCCTCCACGAAGAGAAATCTTGCAGGGAAATAAAAGGGCAAAACTGCAATGAGAACAGGGTTTTGTTCAAGCTGAAAACTCCTCCTGCCACGTTTGTCACTTGAGCATTTCAGCAGCCTGCTGGAGCCCACAGGCAAGAGCAAAGCTGTGTGCCCTACCCGGTGCTTCTCCAGGCAGCATCACCCAGCTCTGCTGGATCCCCACCCCTGCTGGATCCCTATCCCAGCCCATCCTTTCAGGGTGGCAGAGTGCTAACTCTGGATCCCCATCCCTGCTGTGTCCCCATCCCTGCTGTGTCCCCATCCCTGCTGGATCCCCATCCCTGCTGTGTCCCCATCCCTCCTGTGTCCCCATCCCTGCTGTTTGGATCCCCATCCCTGCTGTGTCCCCATCCCTGCTGGATCCCCATCCCAGCCCATCCTTGCAGGGCAGGGTGGCAGAGTGCTGACTCTGCCTCTCCAGCCGTGATAAGATCACTCTGCAGAGGAGTCAATGACCCTAATTAAGAGCCTATGTAATGTTTTGCCTGAAGAGCTTCCTGTGCATGGCTCTCCCAACATGCCTGTCTTGTTCAGAGATGCTCTTTCTGGAATTACCATTAAATTGCAGCGCTGGGTAATTGCTCCAAAGGGTTGTAAATCCAACTTAACCCTTCCCAGGTTCTGGAATGTGAGCGCCACGGAGCATTTCCAAGGGGTTGGGTCTGAGTGCACTCTTTATATAGCAAAAAAGACTTTTCTAGGAGCTTTTTTTTTTTTTTTAATGCATATATATTTCTCCTGAAGGGCTTTTTATTAACCTGGGCAGCAAGCACTGAGTGCAAGAACAACTGACTAATTTAGAGCACCCTAGACAGCTCTGAAGGAGATTGCAAAGGTTTGCTTGACAAAACAGGCACCAAACATGTCAACTTTTGGGAATGTTACAGAGAGACTATTATGGTTCCAGGCCCTTCCAACACCAGCAGTAGGAAACTACCTCGCCCTGCGGCGTATGGGCAGCAAAAAGCAAAAACAATGAGTGTGAAACCCACCCTGGCTCTATATGTGCAGCCTCTGCTTCAGCAAATCCTATCAGCTCTCACGTCATAAAATATAGAAAGGAATAAATGTTTTCCCCTTCCCGTTTCTTTAGGAATGGTTATACAATTCCTGTGGTAAAATCTGCTTGGCTGTGCTGGTTGCTAAGATAATATGATCATGTTTTGAACAGGGGGGGGAAGCAGTCTTTTTATTGCTGTATATAATGGCTTTTCCTGTTTCTTCATCATTATAGTTATGCTTTTTCTTTTCTTTTCTTTTTTTTCCCACGTTTCTCAGTCCTTCTGAGAAACATCAAGAAAAGACTCAATTTTCTAAGGTGCTTGATGGCAGTAAGGATAAAAATATGTGGAAAAGCAGTGGGATGAACACAGGTCAGTTATTGCCACTCTGGAAAAATTGATCCCCTCAGAACCCAGTAGAAGTTGGTGGCAGTGGTCATTTTTCTGGTCATTTATTGTTTTCATTTTTTTATTAAAAAAAAAGGGAGCCTCAGTTTTGTGCATGAATTTCCCTGGTGATGGTTCAGTTGGAGAAAGGTTGGATTCTCCCAAAAACCCTGGTTCCCCATTCTCAGACAGATTTTTGTATGATATTGGGCAGGGGATGGCATCTCTCCAAGCACCTCTTCCCTGCCTAAACTATGGAGATAAGGAAATTTCAGGGGAAATTAATTATTCCTAATAATTATCTATCACCCTTTTAAAGTCTCAGTTCCCTTATGGGTCTTCCTGGATACTCTTAATTTTTTTTCTCACATCAATACGATGAACAGTCTTGCAGGGGACGCAAAGGGATGAATGGAAATGTGGAGCAGAGGTTTTGGAGGTGAATTTTGCTCAGGTACCATCAGCCAAGGCTTTGCATACCAAGGGCAGGTTGATCCCCTCTCCCTGTTCCAGGTTTTGGCTTCACATCATTTCCATCAGGGTGAGAGATTGATGGCCACTATCTGAACTGCCTGTGCAGGAGAGAGGCCCCTCAGTTCTCCACTGATTTCTCCACTTGGGATGATTTCTCACAGAGATCTGAAAACAAAAAAAGTGATCCATTTCCCATTCTTTGAAGAGAGATATTTAACTTCCTTGGATAAAATAATGTGTTAAACAATGTTCGGGAAAACTTCCAGGGGGCTCATTTGGGCTTTACAAAGGAGCCCTCCTCATCTGAATCCTGATAGGAAGATAAGATAATTCCCCAGCACTGTTTAGTTATCGCAGGGTACAAACAGCCACCCTCTCCTCATCTCCTGAGCAGGCAGGGCTGTTTGGGAAAGA
>NW_005054366.1:2231594-2236408 GCF_000277835.1 Geospiza fortis
TCCCCAGGAGATCGTGGATTCTGTCCCCATCCCTGCTTGAGGGCTGTCAGTAGGGCTGTGGATCTGAAGGTTGCTATTCACTCTCCAGGGCCATTTGCTGAAGTCTCCAGATGATTTTAGTGTTCTAAAGAACCCAGACTTTAATTATATGCACAGTCATGGCCATCAGCTCTTTTCCTGGCGTCTGTCAGCTCCCCGGGAGCTGTGAGTGCCATCGCTGGGGAAAGAAGAGCTGGGAGGTCTCTTGGACAATCCAGGATGGGGGAGAAGGAGAATTCCAGGGGCAGGAGGAGCCTTTGGGGACAGCTGTGCTGGAGGGAGCGTGGCAGGGACCATGGGAGGAGCAGGGAGCAGCCTCTGGCTTCTCCCTCGTGGCATTTGGCTCTTGGGCCCGCGCAGCAGGGCTGGGAGGGGAGGGAGCCCTGCTGGAGGTGCCTGTCCAGCCTGGGAGGGATCAGCCCCTCGTTTGTTGGGTTTGAAGGGACAGCCTGGCTCCAGGGCAGCAGGAGCAGCCAGCAGGGACAGCAATGTGTCCTACCCTTATCTAGAACCTTCACTAATCAGCCTGAAAGTACTCAGGGGGAGGTCAGAGGTGTCATCCTCACTTCACGGGAGGGGAACTATTACTCATTTTGCTCCTGACATTTCTCTCACTGCTCTGCTGTTACCAAGCCCTGTAGGAGCACAGAGATCCCTTCCCCTCGGGTTTATCTGCAGGGAAGGATGCTGGAGCAGTGACAGCGCTGGTTGGAGACCTGTGAGTGAGAAGAGCAGTGGTTAAGTCAGCCAGAGGAATGTTTTGCCAGTTTGTCTCTGTTATTTTTTGTTTGTTTGTGTATTCAGCAGAGCACTCTGTTATCTTCCGCCCGTTCCGACGCCATGCTTTTCCTGTTTAAAATTCCGACTTCTGATTTTCCCTTTGGGTTTTTGTCCTGATTTTTTTTTTTCTTTTATGCTTCCCCAATTGTTCTAGTTTTACGTTCCCGGCACCAATTACCAAATGATATCTAATGACAGCATTTGAGGACGCAGTCATTTGGTGCCTCTCTCCTGACGTGTTCCCTGTGCAACACGTGGTTCTCCTCTCGTTTCCAGACCAGCTCTGTATTTCCCTGTCTCATTGGCTAAATTTTACCTGGTGATCCCTCTTTTGCAAAGGGAGATCATGACATGAAGGAGGAGCCCCTGAGGGAGCTGAGAGAGCTCAGGCTGGAGCAAAGGAGGCTCAGGAGGGACCTTGTGGCTCTGCACAGCTCCTGACAGGAGGGGACAGCCGGGGGGTCGGGCTGTGCTCCAGGGAACAGGGACAGGAGGAGAAGGAATGGCCTCAAACTGTTCTAGGGATGTTTAGATTGGATATCGGGGAAAATTTCTCTGCACAAAGGGTTTCCCAGCCCTGGCACAGGCTACCAGAGACAGTGGTGGAGTCACTGTCCCTGGAAGTGGATGTGGCACTTGAGGATGTGGTTTAAGGGTGAACCCAGTGGTGGAGCTGGTTGATGGTTGGACTGGGTGATCTCAGAAGTTTTTTCCAACCTAAACCATTCCATGATTCTTAAACTAGACACAAAGCTGGAGGGGAAACTCCAGTTCCTTCCTGGACACCCTGGCTGCTGTTGAGAGCATTGGATGGGTTTGAAGGTCTTCCAAGCCATGAAACAGAGGAGACACAGAGACCTGGGGCTCTGCAGGTGCCACGTGTTCCCCTGGTGCTTCTCAGGGCTGATCTCTGTGCCAGGTGTTGCACAGAGAAGAGGAACCTCTGTAAAGGGACAAAACATCCCCCAAACATTGGGGTTGGAACAAGATGGTCTTTAAGGTCCCTTCCAACCCAAATCATTCAGTGATAAAATCTGAAATTTTTAATCATCAGTTTATGACTCATTTCACTTAATATTCTTGTCTTGTATAGAATAGGGTTTCAAACAGGAAATATTCAGTAAATTTATTGCTGGGGATAGAGAGATTGAGCTTAGAGGGTTGTTCAGAATCTCTGGTACTGGCTGTGGGTGCAGAGTACTCAGAAGTTTTGTGGAAATCCAGAGGCAGTAATGATGCACCTTTTATAATTTTGTTGATTCCTGTGACAAATTTGGGCTCTTTTGTCAGGAATTGTACAACAGATATACGAGATAGTGAGAAAGAAGTGAAAAATCAGCAGTGTGCAAATGGGATGAAGTAGGAGCAATATTTAGTGAGGACTGGAGTGCTGTGGGTCCATCACAAAGACAAGTTGCAGTGGTTTGGATCCCCATGCCATGAATCGGAGCAGGAATGCTAAGGAAGCAGTTCTGTGCCTCTCTCACACACATACAAACACACTCAGGATTTTGTAAAGATGTTCCTTTGTCCCTCTCTGCATGGGAAAATGTGCTTTCCACCCAGACATAAATTACTGTGCAAACTGCAGCCTGTGATTCAGGAGGCTGCGTTTTTAGTGGCAAACTCTTCAGATCATTTTGGCACCAGCTCTGAGCAAACTCACCAGAAAAAAAAGGACTTTGGGTGAGCAGCAAAGAAGCAAACAACCTGAATTCACTATAATGAACTTTTTTGGAAGTCCTGAAGAACATTTTCACGGCAGGAACTATTTTAAAATGCATTCTGGGAATACAGAACTCAGAGAAACCAAAAAAAAAGCCAGAAAAACTGAGCCCAAGTCCATCAACAACAGCAGAGATCAGAATCTACTCATGCTTGTTCCCAGTTCATTAATTAATGCCAGGGAGTAACAACCTGAAGGAATCACAATCCCCTCACCCAAACAATCCGAGATTTTGCAGGTTCCCTTAAAGTCTCCCATTCCAGCATAGTCCCTGATTTGTGGCATTCAGCTTTTTATAGTTTTGCTTATCCTAGCATTTAAGGTATTTTCAAACTTTCATACACTTTAATTTGTTACATTTGGAATGAGATGCTGGGTTTAGCACATGAAAAGGGTATTTTCCTTGGAGATGGGACTAGCAGTTCAGTGAGGAGGAACTTCTGACCCTGGCACCCTGCCATCCCCCAGGTGGAGCAGAGCACAGCAATTCCCAGGGTGCAGCAATCCCAAAAGGTCACAGGGACAGGGGACACCTGGGATCCTCCAGAGAGCCCCAAAGCCCAGATCTGCCCAGTCCCTGGGAGACACAGGCTGGGAATGGTTTCCAGGGGGTTCAGGGGAGCCCAGCACCAGCTGGACCTCATCCACAGGATGGAGGAGGGAGCACAGAGATGTTGCAGGATAAATGGAGCAGAAGATCAAGTTCAGAGACATTTCACTGGGGGAATAGCTGACCTGGTTGATCAATCAAAGGTTGATGATCTTGGAGGTCTTTTCCAACCTAAACAATTCTGTGGCCTCAGCCAGGTGTGACTGAACCAGCAGGGGATGGTGGGGAGGGACAGCGTGGCTGGGATGGGCAAAGGGAGGTGGGGATGGGTTTGGGATCCTGCAGCCAGCGCTGGAGGGTCTGGCACTGGGACATGGCCTTTGCAGAAAACTTCATGAATTTATTGAGCATTTGACTCTCCCCTGTTTCCAGTTGATTCTGTGGCAGCTCAGACCCTGTGCCAGGGAATTGTGCTTGGATTTCCTGCTCTGTGCCATCCCAGTAGGATGGAAAGGGTCAATCTGCTGGTTTGGAGCAAGAGAGCAGTTTCAGAGGGATGAACCCCAAGTGAAGGAGCACCATTCCCCCCTCTGCCAGGAGTGCCATGGCTCCAGTGCCATTTTCTGCTGAGAGAACTGCCATGGAAAGTCCAGCAGGGACAGGCTCCAGACCTGGCCAACACACAAAATTCATTGCACAGCTCTGTGCTTCTGTGGATTCACCCCACACTTCTTTAGGCATTTCACTGCACGGGATGCCTGACATAGAACTTGGCTCCCTCTGTAGTGGAGGAATGCAGGTGAACACCTCCAGGGATTAATTAAGATCTTAGGGAGTAATTAAGGTCTTAAGCAGTGCCCACTGGAGATGCAAAGAGCTCTCCATGTGCTGTGGAGGGAGCCTGAGGTGACCAGAGGGAGAGGGTTGTGAAATGTCTGTGGTGGGTGGGTTCAGTCTTAGCTCACTGCATGCTCTGAGCTCTGCAGATGGTACCAGGGACCACAACTTTTATCCATCCCATTCAGGATCCCTCTGGCAGGTGTGAAAACAGGAAACATTACACATGGATGAACTTCCACACACTTTGTTCCCTCTATCTCAGAATGTTCCCTAGTGCTTGTGGTATCATTTTGGATGGAAAGTTCTCCTTGACATTTAATTATTATCAGAATTAGTCATTAGCACTGTCGTCATCACAAGGAGTTTGGCCACTGATGGACCAGGCCTTGGAGCCAGAGTTGGGTCAGCACTTCCCACGTCTTTGTAGGATGGTGGATGTGTTTGGGATGCAGCCTGTGAAAACTATTGTGTGGGAACAGCTTTACCTGAGGGGATTCATCAATCCCCAGGCTTCTCTCAGGGAACTTGATATTTTGGGAGTGTCCCAGAGCCCATCTTTACTGAAGGAGGAGGAATGCTGGATCCAGGATCCATCTCTGTGCTTGCTGAGCTATTGGAATGGGAATTTGTTGCCCAGCTCTTGGTTGGCAAACACGAAATCCAGCAAGAGCATTCACCTTCAAAGGAATGCTGAAAAAACTGCATGGTTTCCCAGACATTCCCCACTTCCACAAGTGCTTACTCACATGTGATTTCTCCTAATGAATTTAGGGTGTTATCATATTGATAACACGCAGAGGAGCCTCTCAGCCCGCAGCTGTGCACATCTGGCTGGCACTGCAGTGCCCTGTGCTGCCGGCTTTGATCTGGAGCCTCTTT
>NW_005054366.1:2236418-2263384 GCF_000277835.1 Geospiza fortis
AGCCCCAGAGCTCTGCCCCCATGGCCAGACCCCTTCCAGAGCTCCTCCAGCCCTGCCTGGGCTCGGCAGGGACATTCCCCGTGCCCAGGCAAGCATCCAGCAGGTCCCTTTGGGAATGCGGAGCTCCTGGCTCCCCCAGGATCCCTTTCCGCTGCCCCAGGCGCTGCTTTCCCGACTGATATCAGAGGTTGGATGGATTATCTACGGGCTGTTTCCAGACTGCTGTTTGTTTGGAGAAATCATACTGGAGATAAGATGGTAAAATGCAGATAATTAAGTTTCCTTGATACGAGTGTAATTGTGAATTGAGATTTAAATAGCCTGCTTTGAATCCTGCCCTACGTGCCTCTCCCGGGATTTGCTTTGGGTCTCTGCTGAAGGAGACGAGGGGGAGAGCCCTGCATTGTTGACATTTGCTCTACAAAAACATTTGCAGCTCTTCTTAGGGCTTTTTTCAGAGAAAGAAACCAGTTCAACCACTTCCCCACGAACATTAAGTTCTTTACACAGCCCGAGAACAGGCTCCCTGGGCTGGCTGCAGTTCATTCCTTTGCCTTGCTCTCATTAACACCTCTTCGGCTCACACCGGGGAAATTTGGGAAGTTTCATCTCGAACAGAGGGCAAATTGAACCGTGAGGAGACCCTCCCTAACAATGTGCAAAGCCCTTATACAGGGACCTAAAAGAAAATAGAAAAGCTTTCCAAACCCGTCGATTATGGCAGCCGTGAAATGTAATAAACTCTTTAAACAGCCCTGATTGATGTGGGATCCTGTTTGCTCTGGTGCTCCAGCAATAAACGCTCTGTCACGACAGCCCCTCCGTGGTCTGGGGTACCGTGGGGATGTGGACTTGTGGGGTTTGTGAGCTCAGGGAGGTGCTGGCAGCTCAGGACCTGCTCCTTTCCTGTCCCAGCTGCGCCGTGCCTAAGCCCCAGACACAGTCTGGGGGAAATGAATAAGCGACTGAAAAGAGAGTTCAAAGCAGAGAAGTCTGGGTGATCAACCAGTAGCAATTATCCCCAATCTGCCGGAAACCGAGCTGTCTCGGGCTAATTTGAGCTTTCTGAAGATATTAGACTGCTGGTTTGAATCATATTCCTGAAACTGGGCAAGAGGCAGATGAATCACAGCCTGGTTTGGGTTGGAAGGGACCTTATAGCTCGTCTCATTCCACCCCTGCCGTGGGCAGGGACACCTTCCACTGTCCCAGGGTGCTCCCAGCCCCATCCAACCTGGCCTAGTGGGATGCTGAAAACAGAATAAATGTGATTTATTTTATTATTTTCACTGCAGCCTGTGCTGAGCAGCTGGGCTTGGTGCTGGCCTGGCCTTCATCCCCAAGAGCCAGGACCAGGGCAGAGCTTTTCCATCATTCCAGCCTTGATGCCAGCACATGGATCACGTCAGCAGAGCTCTGGGGCTGCCCTCAGGACCCACCAGGGCCGGTGCTGACACCCAGCAGACATCTTGAACTGCTTGGAAGGTCAGGGGAGTTTTGCACAGGGAAGATGTGGCCCCATGCTCTGCTGTCCGGCTGATTAGGGAGAGATTGCTTGGAGAAGAGGCAGAGCAGCTCTTATCAACTCGGGGCTGCTGCTGAGACAGAAGGGGTTTTTTTCATTGTCGTTAAACCCCTCTGTGTGTGTGTGTGAGGGTAAAACCCCGTGGGAGGCTGCCAGGCTGCACCGTGGAGCTTTGAAATCCGAGTGGGCTCCTCCGGGCGATGTTTGCGCTGCAGCGTAATTTGTGTGTGTGAAAGAGGCTCTACTTCTGTTTCAGCAACACTGCAAGGATGGAAGCAATCCCCTGTGACAGCCTCTCTCCCTGCTCATGGACAGTTCAGGGGTGTTTGTCCAGGAGAGACTCCTGGCTGGGCAACACGGAGCAAAGGGGTCCTGGCAGGATGGGGAAACCATCCCAAAAAGCAGCTCCTGCCCCAAACTCACCGCTCAAACCCCTTTTGTTGGAGCCTTAAGTTGGTGAAGGCTTTGGAGCCTTTCCTTCTCATTTCTCTCCAAAAAGTGTCATCGTGTCCTTTGACCACTCCAACACAGAGCACACCACAGCATCAGGGATGTTGGAGGCTCTTGGGGCAGGAATGTTGCTGGAATTCCCTGCACCTGCCTGCTTCCCTGAAATATCCTCATGGGAAAAGAGAGTCTCCTTGATACAAATGACCCATTATCTCCAGCACTGTAGCATTATAGTGCTGTAAAGCAATTTCTGCCCTTTCCAAAGTGACGCGGCAGTTGTGAAATGGAAGTTCAGTAATGGTGTAAGAGAGACCTGAAAACACAGGAACAACCATCCTGACGCCACCAACAATTTTGCTAATGGTCAGTTGTGCAAGCAGGAGAGAGGCAAAATTACATCTGACTCCAAATCCAAGCCATCTCAAAATCTCTGCCTCCCCCACCTCCTTGAAAGAGCATCGTTAAGTGGGTGTTTAAATAGATTTAATTGGAATTATTTGAACTTGCTTGAAAAAAATCACTCTGTGAGAGCTCCAGATCCCAGTGGGATTGTATCCTTAAGAGACGAAAAGAGCAGAAATTCCATGAATGCCATGAAAGGTTTGGGAGCTCTCTGGTATGGGGAAGGGATTTGGGCACGCTGTAAAAACCTGAGATGGGCAGACAGCTCAGAATCCTTTTACATTTGGGATCAGCCCTGCAAGTCAGCTCACATCCAGCAGTGACTGCCTTCCCATTGTTCTTCCACTTACAGTAATGGATTCGAGGGCTTCCAAGTGTCCTGCACTATTGATTGGAGATTTTAATGAGCTCTAAATTACCGAAGGGGTTTATGGGCCAGGTGCCTTTGGTGGAGGAATTGTTCACAGGCCTGGGGCTCAGGAGCTGCTCCCGAAGCCACGCAGGGAGGGCTCGGGAGCCTCTGGCTGCCAAGTGCCCGAGTGCCCTTGCCTTGCCCTACTTATCTGAAGAGGCTGTCAGCATGTTCTATAACCAGTGGAAACCACTTTAGAGCTGGAGCCAGACACCGAGGTGCCGGGGTCCACATTTCATTTCTGTGCCTGGGAAAGTTCCGCAGCAGATACGGCCAGAGCCTTCTCCCAGCAACATTTTTCTGCCTATCTCGTTCTCAGCCCTGGGCTGGCATGTCTGGAGATTGACACAGGCCCTGTTATTTGTAGATATTAAGGTTTTTTCCCTAGGAAAGAGAAAACTGTGACCATCAGAAATTGCTGCAGAAGATGAAGCTGTAGCAGTTTTTAGAGCAATCTGAGAATTTTAATTGTATGTTTGCAGAGAATTTCAGCTCTGCTGTGGGAAGCGTGTCTCAGCACACTCTAAACCCCAAAATCCAGCTAAACTTCTGCTTGAAATTCATCCCATTAGCAGCTATTTGGGTGAAATGACATCCAGGAAGCATATTGGAAAGTTGTTCCAAGCTCGTTCCTCTTGGACCGTGTAATTAAACCAGTTGTTCATTAAGAAGTGGCGCTAACAAAGCTTGGGTTTGTTGGGATTTGTAGTCTCTGGCCCTGTAATAATCCCACCTGGTGATTTCCCATGGCTTGCCCATCACAGTCCCCGCTGCTCCCGTGGGACAGGCAGTGGAAGGTGCTGTCACTGCCCGAGTGCCCTGGTCACCCTTTTGGGGGAACAAATCCCTGTCCTGTCCCACGCCAGGGCAGCTGCTGTGACAGCTGGGGTCTCGAGGTCCCTGTTCCTCTCAGTGTTGGAAATTTGGCTCAGCAGGTGAGGAGGAGGAAGAGGGACCAAGAGCCTTGCAAGTGGCCCAGCAGGGTGATGGTTCCTCTGGCAGGAGAGGTGAAACCTGGTTAGATATTCCCCGTTATCCATGGGCTGTGTGGGAACAGCTTTTCCTCCTCCCTCTGGGCTGAGCTGAGAGTTCTTGGCTGAGGTTAGTGGGATTCAGAGGTACAGGGTAACAGGAGCCCACCAGGAATGTTGTGTGAGCAAAGGATCCTACACAGATACAGAGGTCTCACCTAAAGATGGAAAAACAGAGCTCTGAGTGCTGAATGCTCTGTGATTCCAGACATTTGGACTTCCTTTTTCAGGCAAAGTGATATTATTTTAAAGGAAGGAGAATGTTTTCCTAGGGACAGGTTATGCTCCTTAAAAATCACTTCAGATATTATTACTTTACACAGATTCTTGGTGGGGAATAAGCAGAGTTTAAAAGCAGCCAGAGCTGTTAAAGTTTATGGTATCAAAATATATTCTGTCAAAATATTTATATCATAAACTGGGATCATTAACTGTCCCCTCATCCTGCTCCTGGGAAAGGAGAGAGAGAAATCTGAGATGTCTGATGTGTAAATTCCTGCATTTATCGCTACTTTATTGCCTGGCAGAGCAACAAGTGGCTTCAGAGTTTGAATGGATATGGACCTGCAGGAATTCCTGTTGTTGAACAGTGTTTCTGTGGGCTAAAGGGGTGTTTTCCAAGTGACATATTTCCAGAGGCACCTCCACACATACTTCACATCCCAGCCCACATGCCAGTGCATGTTATTAGCCTGCAATTACTCTCCAGGAGTTGAGCAAGCAGATTCTGCTCCCATCGAGTTGTGTGGCAGCAGGAAGGGACTTTCTGGGGCTCTTGTGTGTGGAAACACGGGCTGGAACACGGATGTGCTGAGCCCCTGGTGTTCTGATCTCCTTGATTCTGCTTTTCCTTTGAGGAAAAGCTGAGTAAAGTTGTAAAGCTGGGGGCAGATCCTCGAGACCAGCACATCTGTGAAATCTCCTCTCCAATTTTTTGTCCTACAGCATTTAATTACAAGGTCCATGGGGTGTGTTCTTTATTTTAGAGGCCCCCACTGTGTGATGCTGCTCTGTCAAACATAGATGGAGATGCACTGATGGAGGGACAGATGCCCTGAGCTTTGCATCCTGCACCCTGCACAGCCCTTTTCCCATGGGTGCAACAGGTCTGCAACAGAGGCACCACTGACCTTTAATTCCCACTGCCACCACCAGCAATGAATTTTTTGCCACCAGAAAAAAAGCACACAGTACCTCAGTCTTTCATAAAAATTAATTGTCCTACTTCCTGGAATTATCACTTTCTGTCTTAACACTTATCTATTAATTGCTTTGGGATGGAAAGCAGCAGATGGACAGGAGTGCATTACACACATGATTTAAGGCCCTGGGTTACAGTGTCACCTTCTTTTATTATTTCACAGGAGTTGAGGTCTAACACAGTGATTGTTAATATTTGGGTTGGTTTGCCTGCGAGTGCCTGGAAAAAAGGCATCTCTTGAGTTTATTTTTCTTGGCAGAGGCAGCCTGTACATACAATGCATCTTTAGTTTTTGTAAGCAGTTGAGAGGCAGCCTGGAAGGGGTGATGCTGAGTCCTTGGTGAAGGGCTGCCCGGGCTGAGAGCCCCCAGCAGGGTCTTGCTCTGCACCCCATTTCCAAAGGAGCTGCTGGAGCAGGGTCCTGTGCTCTGTTCCCAAACCTCTGCCAACCCCAATTCACAAGATTCCCTTAAAACTCCAGCAAATGCATATTCATTTAAATTGTCACAAGGGAGTTCTTTCCTCTGCCTTCTACCTTTGGCATTATTTGGGGTCCTGGCTTCTCTGGAACCATCAAGGCCAGAAATGACTCCTGAAAAAAAGAGGAAAGTCGAGATTCTGGTACATTCACAGGTCTCTCAGGACCCAGGCCTTACAAAGCCCATCAGCTATGAGGATGTGTTTGTAAGAGTTGGCAATAGCCAGGTTTTCATGTCCAAGTGTTTGTGCAAGTGAAAGCCCAGATTTTCATTCGTCTGAAAATTATATGGTGCGATAAGGAAACGAAGTGCATGAAAAACACGGCCAAGCAAGAGCAGCCTCCAGCTTCAGAGCATGTGAAAATGTGTTCCATTAAGTGAGTGAAATGATGGGTTTCATGTAAGGCAGGGGTTTTTTTATCCCTTTCTATTTTTTGGGGACATAAACATGTGAGGAGACCAGGGGGCTGTGCAGTGAGGGTGTGCAAGGGAGGCACCTGTCAATAAATAGGACTTCTGTAAACAGAGCAGTGGGTGATCCAGGCAAGTTTGTCCATGCTATTAAATGAAAGAAGAAAAAAGAAATCTGCTCTTTCTGTATGAAATCCTGTAGATTTTAAGGGATTATTCAGGGCTGCAACCTGCAGCCACGGTGCTGCAGCTCTGCTGTGTTCCTGTGGGCCGGAGCCAGGTGACAGCAACAACTGTCCCAGCAGAAAATGCCACCACTGGAGTGATTAACCCCAGGAACACTGGGAGAGCGGCTTTTTGTGAAAGGATAAAGGTAGATGGAGTGTTGAAAGGAGACAACTCCTAACCAGAGCTGATGGAAAATGCTCTCCGGGCTCCGGGCCAAGGGCAGTGGGCCTGGCTCCTCGCTATCTGTTTGACCATTTGCACCAGTCCTGGGGGGATAAATGAAGCCACTGAGGTTTGATAGTGTGCTGCAAACATTTTGTTCCTATTTTGCAATGTGTCAGCCTTTAAAGGCCCCAGTGTGGAGTGCAGGGCAGTGGAAATCCATCCCCACACCAGCAGAGCCGTGGGTCCCAAATGGAGCACTGCTGACCCTGAGGCCATGGGAAGGAGCCTGCAGCTCATCTGGAGATGTCTGCAAGGGCTCCTGGTGCTCCACAGCACAGGAGATTTGGGAGCCATCAGGCAGACCATGAGGCAGAGGAACTGGGAGCCATCAGGGATGAGATGTTCCCTTGGGTGGCAGCGCCTGTGCCATGGACAGTCCCCAGTGCAAGACTGGGCAGGGGACATGAGGAGCCTCTGCCTCTCCTCCTGCAGGCATCTCTTTGGCACTGGGGTGGCCCTGTCTGCTCCTTTGCCATGAGAATGAGCCTGGGGCAGGCTAGGGATGAGCCTGGGATGAGCAGGTGAGGATGGGAGCTCCCCAAGCCACTGGCAGCCCCTGAGCTCCCATTGCTCCCTGTGAGGAGAGGAGATCCTGGGGCTCACAGACACAGGAGCCAAGACAGGCTCCACAGCCCAAGTCAGCAGCTCACACCAAGCCTGGCCTGGTGACACAGTCACCCAAACCCAGCTGGCAGCTGTCCCTGCCAGGTGCCAGAGCCCCTTTGCAGAGGTGTGAGGAGCAGGTTTGGCTGGCACGGAGGGCAGGACAGGGAGGTGTGCTGGGATTTCACTGTTACCACTGTGCAAAGCCAAACTCTTTCTTTTCCCTCAGAAATATATATATTGCTTTAGGCACCCAGGGTGTGAGTGTCCTGGGGCAGCAGATGTGTCAGGACTTAGGGCTGGTTCCTCTCTGGCACCATGGCAGCAGCAGTGCCACAGCTGAGGTGGTGCCATCCAAGCCCACATGAGCCAGTGTCAGTGCCATGGGAGGGAGGTCAGGCTCAGGAAGGTGCCCGAGCACAGGGGCTCAGCCTGAGGGTGTCCCAGCCAGCCCTGAGCTGCTCCAGCCCAGGTTCCAACCTGCCCACGTTTCTGAGCCTTCAGCCATTGATACAAGCCTGGCTTGTTTTCAGCTGAGCCTGAGCCTGGCTTAGAGGAACCATAAAAAATGTAAGCATGTGAAAAACAGGGGGTCTCAGGGAAGCTGTTTTGGGTAACAGGAGCACTCCAGGCAGGAGATGAACTGGGGCTGTGCTGGGGGTGCAGCATCACCTCACTGTGACCACAGGCAGGACAAAACCCTCAGGACATCCTGCTAGGGAGCCCCAAAATGTGTGGGCAGGTTCCTTCCAGGGTGGATGGTTTGTGAAAGGTTTCTCCTGCACAGGGGTGTTCCTCCCTCTGGGTTTGTGGGATGTTGGTGTTAAGAGGAAAGCAAATCTCCTTGACAAGATCTGGTTGTGGGCTGAGCTTCCATTTTTCATATGAAGAGGCTTTGTGGTACCAGGACAGCCCTTTGCAGGCCGATACATTTTCTGAAAGGATGTTTGAGCACAGATAAGAGTGTTTCCAAAGCTATTTGTGTCCCAGCCAAGGAACTCTGGAATGGGAGCAGACCTGCATTTTATCTCCCTGTGGGACATGAGTAAAATTAGTTTTCTGGAGGGACAGGGTGAGACTGGATGTTTAGTAGCCCAACCCCTAAATTACACATAGAGATAGCTGGAAGCTGGACTTTACTGGCCAAACTTTGTGTTTTCCCTGTCCTGAACCATCCCAAAAGGAATCAGTAGAGTTCCAAACGCATGGGAGGTAAGCAGAGGTCACAAAGCAAGGTTTGCACAGCTCAGGGTGGTGCTGGGATGCAGCGGGTGGGAACTAAGTCACTGCAATATAAAAAATCCTCTGAACATTTATCCAGGGTTTTTGAGGGATAAAAACCAGATTTTAATGAAGGATTTTTCTCCTTTTCCTGTTATTATTTTCCCTTCTCAGCACAAGAGGGATGTGTGTGGCAGTGCAGGGCATGGCAGGGTTCTAGCTCACCTGCAGAAGGTGAGGGGTGCAAGAGGCACAAAAGGTTTTATACAAATGCAGGATGAACCAATTGACATCCAAAAGAAAATCTTTATTTTCAGAAGCACTGCAGGGAACTGTGTGTCCAGATCTCTGGGATTTGAGCTTCTGATTCCAGCTTGGAGAGCTGAGTCATGTGAAGGCTGCAAATCTGATTCTCCTCCTGTGACCAGACTTCCAGGCTTCAGTGGCAGGCAGGGTTTGGCCTGCTCCACTCATCCCAAATACATCTGCTTGTCTCAAGTGAAATCTAATTTGGCACTTTTGTGAGATTTGGCCATTGTTAATTATGCCCTCAATTAATGGCATAATGTAGGCTCCTGAACTTGAGTCTGCTGCCGAGTCAGGGCTTGGCTTGGAAAAATGTTGTGAGATGCCATTCTTGGACAGGATGTTTCATGGGCTCTTCATTTAGGACAAGTCCTAATGTGCATTTGGCAGCAGAAGAACTAATGGTTGCACAGACTATTTAAACATGACCCCAGAGATTATAGGTTGGCAACGTGTGCTGAGCACAACCATCTCCTTCTGCAAAATGAAACTTAATCACGCACCCCAAAGCAGTGAAACACCAAGTTAGCAGAAAGTTTGCCCTGCTGTTATTTTAAAAAACTGCCTCTTACTTGATTTTTCTAGTGGGATCTTGCAAAGCTAAGTCCTCCTACTCCCCTTGGAAAAGCAGGAAAGCATATTAAGAGCCCTGATAAAAGGTAAACAAACCAGGAGACACAAAGTTTCTTGATATGCTCTAATTGAGCTGGTTTCCTTACTTCTGCTTTGAAAAGGAACAGCCATGAGGCATTCTTGAGAGAGCCAAGTGAACTGCTGTTATCTCAAAAAGGTCTCCTTAATGTCTCGCTCGTGGGGGCTCCAAGTCTGCTCCGGCCATTGCCTGGAAGTCTAAGAAAAGAAGTCTCCTGGCCTCTGTGATAAAGCTCCCATTTTTAGGCCTTGGGAAGGATGGGGTTGTTGACAGTTCATTCCTGTGAAAATTCAGCGCGGGCCCGGCCTCGGGATTGTAAATGGAAGGAATATATGGCAGCACTAATGCAAAAGGTATGTGATTAGATAGTCCTGGCTGCTATCTGCCCAGCGTCCTGCTGATAGGCAGCTCTCTCTCCCCTGGGGCTCCATGGGAGCCATCAGCCTTGCCAGACTGACGCCAGCCCCTTCATCAGCTGCCTCCCAGATAAGGGGGAGGCTGCAATCTTCACGTAACACGGCGTTTCCCCAGTGGGTGAACTTGAGCATTCCTGGCTGCATCTTTCACAGGCATCTTGAGGGGCCACAACAGGGATAATTTATGGTTTCATACTGCAAGGAGTCCAAAAGTTCAGTGAGAGGGATCCTGTGGCCGCCACACACGGCTCCCGCTGCCTGCCCAGGCTGGAACCTTCTCCTGAGCAGTTCCAGACACGATGGCAGCAGAAGACCTTGGATGGTGCTGGTGTTCCAGGCTCCTCAGGGTGGGAGCCTGCCTGGCCACAGCTCACCCACTGGGATGAACCACCTCAAACCTGTGCTCACAGGAGAGATAGAAAGAGATGGAAATGACCTACAGTGAAGGACCCACTCAGGGGTGCTCCAGGAGGGCATCCCCAGGGTCCCTGTGGAGATCAGTGCCCTGGCAGGTCAGCAGCCCCCAGGCACTGGTGGGCTGAGCCCTCCAGGGCCTCTGCAAGGCACAGTGAAGGTGGTTACAGCATGGACATGATGGAGCTCCAGGCTGCTCCAGCTTGAGCCCTGAGCTCTGTGGTGGGAGTGGAGCAGGTTCTTGCTTTCCTGTGCTGCTGGTAGGGTTTGGCCCACAAAGCTTTTGCACAGACCCAGAGAAGCCCTTCCAGGGGCCTCCCACCCACATAACACCCACACCACTGAGGGGTAAGCCAGCAAAATCAGCTGCTTCACCTGTGTGGCCACCACTGGTTGGTGCTGCTGCTGCTGCTGCTGGGGAGCTGGCATAGAGTCTCAGCCTGTCCCTGCCCTTTACTTGGGGCATGGGGGAGATGCTCCTGGTGCTACAGCTGTCTCTGCAGACCTCCAGGGATCTAGCTCGGCTCAGCAGAGTTTTTCCCACCATTAGCTTCCCTGCGTGCTGTAGCTCAAGTGAATGATCCTTCTAAAGTCTTTTAGCACTTGGCAGTCAGTGATGACCTCATAAAACCTGTAAACCCCCCCAGTGAAATGCACTGCAACCAGAATCTCAGGTAGACTGTTCCAGTTAGCCCAGAACATGGTGCAAAGGTGCCCATAATTTATAGGATCAAATGCCAGCTGTTTCTAGGAACATGCTGGAAGCACTTTGTAGACCTGAAGGCTCCACAGACAATTGCATTTCCTCCTTAAGCCTTATCTTTTTCCACACCCTAGAAAAACCTTAGAGCTTATTCATTCATTAAAACAGAGGGGAACTTTCCTCTAATCTTTTCTGGGTGACTCACAGGCTGTCAGAGCTGCCATTGGAGGCGTGACCAGACCGTGGGGATGTTGACCCAAGTTTCCTCTGGGCTTTTCAGCTTGGGTGCCCCAAACTGCCCCACTGGCAGAGTGGATTCCCAGATGTGTGCCAAGCAGTGGGTGACACCACAATGGGAGCTCTCTGGGCTTGAAGGAACCTCCTGTTGGTCCCCATGGTCTCTCAACGTGTGACACAGGCAGGCTGCAGAGCACAGCTCCCTCAGAGCCATGTGTGGGCTCCTGTTAGTCATTGTTTGCAAGGATTTGAGTGATGGCCAGCACTGATAGAAATGTCTACACAGCCCTGGAGATTCATAACTGTCGGCACAGAAGAGCCTCCTACAGAAAATCCTTAGCCTGGAATCCCTAAATCCAGGTGCCAGCCCTTTCTTGGCAGCTGGGGCAGGGATGCCAGCAGCCTCCTGGCTGGCAGCTGCAGGGTTGGACAAGACACAAAACCAGATGTTGCATGGAGTAGGTGTGAAATTCAGTTTAACTGAACTGATCTTCAAACAGAAAGAAAAAAATAGGGGTGACATTTTACTGCACTCAGTAAATGACATCCCTGGGCTCATTGCTGTGCATTTACTTGAGGATTGTTTTGTTCTTCTCTTCCTCTGTGCTTCCTCTGTCTCTTTTTGAAACTCCCTTGGTTTCCATGTCTTTTGCATGGAGTAACTACAGCAGTAATTTTGCACTGAGGTGACTGTCAGATTTCACATTAAGGTTGTTCCTGATTTCTTGGAGCTGCCAGTTTAACAAGATGTGTGGAGTTAGAGGTGTTTGAGTGGGTACAGCTCAGGTGCAATGCATTGCTTAACATAGAAAGGAAAGGAGTATGATTTTGGGGATCTGGTGGGTGGCACTAGCTCTGACATCCATGCATGGCTGGCTGGGTCTGGGCATCACCTCCTCCAGCAAAAGAGCCAGCAAAGGGAAAGGAAAAAGAGATACAAATGCAACTTTTGCACACCTGCTGAGAGCTGCATTTCTGTGTGTGCTAAACCAGGCTGTAGAAGCAAGTTTAGAATTTCAACTTTCATTTTGAAGGAGGTTCCAAGCACCTCTATTAGGGACATCCTGTTGGATGCTGCTGCTGCAGGGAGCGTGGGCCCTTCATTTCTGGGAGCCAATTTAAAAGCCAAGTTTAAACATGCAGACCACTGCTTATTTCAGTGAATCATGCGTGCTTAGGACCTGATCCTGCGAGCTCCAGAACATCTCCTGGGAGATCTCGAGAGCTCTCCTTGATACTGCAATTATCCCTTTTCAACTGGAAGACCAAGGCAGCAACTGTGTTACTTGAAGAATTGCAAGGGAGGGCTCAGTGGTTTGGGTTCTGCTGATGAAAAAACCCATTAGGGGCAAGCTCACCCCATTAATTGCCCCAGTAGCAGCATGGACAAACAAGTGGTTACATGAACAACAGAAGCAGTTGGACACACAGCCATGGGTTGCTCCTGCTTGTTTGTTCAGTGTTTATATCACGGGTCAATTTAAGGAGCTGACTTGAAGACCATCACCTTTTCCATCAGCAGAAGCCACCCACGCAGGGGATGACCACAGCCACATTTTCTCCCATCACATTGTCCCTTTTCTGCCCAGTGTGAAGCTCAGGGCTGCCAGTAGGAGGACAGTCAGGGATTTCTATGAATCCATATTTACTTCAAACCATCACCTTTCCCTTTTTATTCAGACAGAGCAGATCTTGTTCTTAACCACTGGGCAAGATCAGATAAACCCAGCACAATCAGATAAACCCACCCATATGAAGGAATGAAGCTGTGGCTGCCCCTGGATCCCTGGAAGTGTCCAAGGCCAGGTTGGATAGGGTTTGGAGCAACCTGGGATAGTGGAAAGTGCCCTGCCCATGGGCACAAGATGAGCTTTAAGATCCCTTGCAGGATTCAGTGACTCTGAGAGCACACCCCTGTTCACATGGGTTTATCTCTGTCCTTTACTGCACCTCCTGTTTGCTGCTTGGCAACTGGAATAATATTATTGCACACACACACATGAAATGAGGTCTTCCCTGCAGTTAGGGTTTGTTTCTCATTCCAGGTGAGCAGATCCAAGCCCTGCCATTTTGGAGGCTGCTCTCCTTGCTGTACAGAGCAGCTGCCAAAAGGGAGGCAGCTTACAGCGCTGAGGGGATGAGTCACGGTCTTACACACTCGACAGGATTAGACATTTCACTCCTTAATGCTTAAATGGAAGGTCATTAAAACAACCCTGTGGTTTGGGGAGGATAGCAATTCCATAAGTTGCTTATTTTGGTGGCAAGTGAAAAGCTTGGTTTGAATCTAAATTGGTTCTCAGTGTCGTGGCAGAGCGGAGCAGGCCGGGCTCCTCCGTGCTGCTGCCTCTGTTCTTGCTTTGTTGTGTCCAGCCATGTCCCAGGAATGTGGGAACTGTTCTGGTTCATAGCAGGGTCCTGCTGGAGCTCAGGAGCTGCAGTGCCCCAGGCAGGCACAGAGAGCCCCTGCTCTAAGAGCACAACGTCAGGGGATCAGGCAAAACAAGGGATATGGGAAACTCTGGGGAGAGATCGAGGCTGGAGGGAGACTGTAATGCTTTACCTGGGGTTAGTGGTCACCACCCTTTCCAGAGAGAGGTTTTAGAAGGCCAGTGGTACCTCCCCAAACCTCTCAAGGCAGAATCTTTTTTTATTGCGATAATAAAAATAACTTGCCCCATGAGCAGCGGAAATAGTGAAGCTCTGGTTTCCTCCCTATTTTTACCTTGTGCTGGGATTTCTGGGTGACAACAAAAACAGCTTCCAATTCCAGCTCTTTCTGACACAGTATTTCCATCCTGCCAGTAAATTCTTTGGTGTCACATCTTCTGGGCTGTAGGTTGGTCCTTCCCCAGCAGTGGTGCTCGGAGGCTGCTCTCCTCCCTGCTGGAATGGTCATGGAGCCCTCACCTGTGGCACAGCTCAGTCAGGTGGTGACTGACCCGTGGCTTTGAAAGCCCCTTCCATGGTTGGGGAATGTGTGCACGTGCTCACATCCACTGAGAGCAGCCACACAAGCTTAGAGGAGCAGGTTAAAACACGGGAAGTGTGTTCTGGATAAGGCCGTGCTGGGTATGATGTCCTGGTTTCCCAGCCTGAGCCCGGGGAGGAGGCTGGACAGCAGCAGTGGCTGCAGCTGACCCGGCATGGAGAGCCTTGGGAAGGGTCTGGGAGCAGCAGCACCTCAGGCAGGGCTCCCCCAGGGCACAGAACATCTGCAGCAGGTTGAGGTAAAGCGCCATGAAAATCGTTTTCACAGCCAAAGCTCCCCGTGGAGCTGGGAGCTGTCAGGCTGTGTCTCCATCAGGGCTGCTCCACTCCGATGGAGCTGGGAGCAATTCCCAAAGCCAAAGGCCTTCAGCCTCCTAATGGAGTGCTGGAAGCTGGGAGCTGGATGATGAAACGTGTTTCTCTTTAATCTGCCTGGATTAGGAATGTTTCATTGCTCACTGGGAAGAAGCTCCAGCAGGATAAGTGATGTTAACAGCAGCTAATCAGATGGTGCCAAAGCAAGTCCCTGCACATCAGGCAAAGCCTCATCCACAGGGAGAGGGGAGCATGCTCCAGTCTGTCAGGGAGGCACATGGACAGGAGTTCTGAGGGCCAGGAGCAGGCACAGGTGGTCATGGGGAAGGGGAAGGCACCAGCCCTCATCCTGGGCAAACAGGGATTTCATTCCAGGACAGGCAGCAAAACAGAGGTGACCATCCCAGTGCTGTTTGGGGGCAGGTTAATGCCAAGGAGAGGCAGTTGTTGTATGGAAGGGAAGCTGCCAGGCTTTCTTGGTGCTGGAGATAATGGAAGAAAGTGAAACCTGTGGTTTTTTGGGGATTTTGAGTGAAAGACCTGCTGTTTTAAAAATTACTGAATTTTAGGCTCAAGTTCATTTTGGGAGTTGGGTGGGGGGCAGGTGCTGGTTTGTGGTTTGTGAGTGCAAATTGAACACTTGGCTTGTGCTGTTTCTTGTTTCAGAGCTCTATTAATTTTATACATTTTTAAAAGGAAAGTAATTAAACCTCTCTGTTCTTTGAGAGATCCTTACCAGGATGGCACCTGGACTCAGTGCTCACCCTTTTCTGGCAGTCCTACAACGCTGTGTCAGTTCTGCATGCATCCCATTCCAGAAATGGTGCTAAAATCTGGTTTTGGCTTCTCTACCACAGATCCAGAGCAACTCCATTGGCTTCAAGTATCACCTGGAGACAGATCTGGCACATGGTTTTCTTCCTTTTGTGCTTCCATGGGACCTCTGGTCCCATCTCTAGGTTGGATGTTGTACTCATATATTTTAAATATCATCTCACCCACTACTAAAGTAACTCTCAGCCTCTTCCTGTGATCCCTGACTGTTCCTGCTGCTGGACACCCTTGGTTTTATCCAAAGCGGCTTCAGCCTGACAGTCTGATCCTGTGCCTGCAGTAAGATTTAACATTGAATGGGGAGCAGAGACTTCAGCTGTTTTTGTCCTCATTGGCTGCTTGAATTAGACCTTGGACTCAAAAATAATGGAGCTGTTTTTTCTTTTTAAACCTAAAATTTATGTTCTGCAGAACCTGGTGAGGCCAGCAGAGAAAACCTTGATACCAAAGCAGTGTCTCATCCTCCTGCTGAGCTCCCTGCTCTGTGCCTTAACCACAGGGCCACCCCTTGACCCCTTCATGGGACCATTTATTCATGAACCAAGCTGATGGAAACCACCAAAGAGCCCCAGCTTAGAGAAAGCCCCTGCTGAGCCTGCAGAGCTCATTCAGCCCGGGCCAGCACAGGCAGGCTGGGCTGTGGTGGCTCCCAGGGCCAGCAGTGACGTGGTGGATAATCACCACATGTCCCTCAGAAGGTTCACAGGGATGAAAAGGCTCTGTGCAATTGTAGATTTTATTTTTTCCCCTCTAAGGGCAGTGTTTGGCTTGGGCTCCCCAAAGCAGTTCAGTTTATTAATAGTCTGCTCTGGAGCCGAAGTGACTCCAGAGAGGGGAGTTATTCCACACAAAACAAAACAGGAAAAGAAAACAATGTCCAACTCCTCCATGCTGGAGGGGTGCTCAGGGAGCTGCATTGTTCCACCTTCACACACGGAGCACAGGAGACCCAGGACAGAGCAGGCCTGGCAGGAGCAGGGTGCTGGGGTCAGGCCCAGGGACAGGGGGAGCGTTTGGGGATGGGATGGGATGGGATGGGATGGGATGGGATGGGATGGGATGGGATGGGATGGGAGTGACTGCTGGAAAGGAGTCTGCTCCTGGCCAGGGCACTGCTTTGGGCACTCAGAGGCAGCAAAGGGGAACTTGCAGGCAGCAGCACAGTGTGTCACTGGGGGATCCCAGTGCTCATTCCCTGCAAGGCAGAGGGATCTGTGAATTCCCCTCATCACTGCCAGCCCTGTGCTGGGCACTGACACCTGCCCAGCTGCAGCAGTGCTCTGGGACATCTCCCTGTCTCTCCAACCTGAGCTTTTGTGGGGGCTTCATTTTGGGTCCTTCTGCACCTCTCTGCTGTTGGTTTGGTTAGTGCTGCTGGTTCCTCACCTCACCCTGGGCACAGGAGAAGGTGAAGCAGGGGCACAGGAGGGACAGAAGATCCAGGGAAAACAACACCCAGGAACAGGCAGGCAGAACAGGCTCTTCTCCAGGGACTGTGAGGATTGAAGGAGACCTCTCAGCTCAGGACAGCCTGGGAGGATGAGGCTGGAATCTTAGAATTGTTTAGGGTGGAAAAGACCTTTGGGATCACAGAATCCCAGAATGGTTTGGGTTGGAAGGGACCTTAAAGCTCATCCCATTCCACTCCTGCCATGGGCAGGGACACCTTCCACTATCCCAGGTTGCTCCAGCATGGCCATGGGCACTTCCAGGGATCCAGGAGCAGCCCCTGCTCCTTTGGGCACCCTGTGCCAGGGCCTGCCCACCCTCCCAGGCAGGAATTCCTTCCCAATATCCAATATAAAGTCCATTCATCAAGCACAGCCATTTAGCCAGCTGTTTCTTTTTGCGACTGATGTTGTGGGTTTTGTTTATGCTTTCCAAATCTTCTTCCCACCCGGGCAAATAAAGCCACATGGGCTGAAAAGGACACAGAGAGGGGAAGTAGGATTGCTGCAGCTCTGTATCATAAGGAACCTGGTGGGAAACACAGGAGACAGCTGTTCCTCAGGAAAATAAAGCATGGAACTCTTCCCACAGCAGGGAGAAACGTTCCTTATCATGAAAAGCCCAGCATCATCCAGCTCCTGCCTTCCCCCTCCTCTGCCTAAATACAAAATATTCCTCTCATTTATTTTAAATATAAAATATTCCTCTCATGCCTTCCTCTGCTGGCATTCTGCAGTGCTTTGAGCATTGCTGGCTTTTTTCACTGCCATATTTCAGCAGGTGCCCCTGTGACAGACAGCCAAGTACCCCCACCAGGTTTAGAGCTTGGGAGCATTCTCCTACAAGGGGAGAATAAGCTGTAAACATCCCCTGGACAGGGCTGCTGAAGCCTGGGATGAGTTTGGGGAATTCCATGGATCTTGGTGACAGTACAAGGTATCCACTTAATGACATCCTCAGCTTCCAGCAGTTCCAGAAAGTTTATTACATTAAGTCCGGGATGAAAATGGATCACTGGCAGTTGCAAATTTTTGTTCTAGTTCTGAATAAACCAAATTATTTTCTGGGAAATGAGGGCTTGAACAAGAATGTTGGTTGAATGCATGCGTGGATTTGCTCTCCAAACTTTATAACATTTTCAAATTAGAATAAAGTGTCAGTTAGAAATGGAGATGATTTCAACCTAAAGAGTCAAAACGCTTAATTCTGAAATTCTTTCAATTTCTTCTTATTGAAATCCCACATCCATATTGTAAGGAAGCGACCAGCCTTGTGCTGGGGCAGGTCTGAGACAGCTAATTTTGAATCTTTAGCTTAAAATCACTCATTTGGGTGGAGGAGCACAGGGCCCATCAGCAGCCACGTCTGAGGGAGGGTGAGCTGGGCACCAGGTAGGCTGGAGACAAATTAACTCATTATTCCTCAGCTCCTCTCCCTGCCTTTGAACACCACAGAATCCCTCCTCCTTAGTCACTATTTGTACAGTTGCACACAGATTGTTTCTTAAGCATTCACATATTTTGTGAAGTCAGAAAACACTTTTAAGATGCAAAAACCCTGATGGTTTTAATGAGTTTAACAATAAACAGGCAGAGAGCAAAGCGTGCACAGTGCTGGGGTCAAACGCACACTGAATTTCCACTGGCCTCAGCTCAGAGGAGCTTCAAGCCCGTGCTTTCACTTCCAAATCACGCTGGGCTGCTGAAAACAGAGTTTTTACCCATGCTTCACACATAAATGGGGAATTTTGGAGTGCTGGGGGTCACTCAGAGCTCCTTGCTGGGTGCTGGGTTTTTGCAGAGGAACCCTTCAGTTTAGGGGGCTGCTGGCACCCAGCACTGATCTGGCAGCAGAAAACTTTCTTCACATGCCTTTACATTTAAGTGAGGCAGCTCAATTGTTACTCAATGAGAGCCCAAATCTGCATCGCTCCACGCCAGGCAGAGGAGCTGGGATTAAAGAGCTGGCAGGGAGAGACCCTTATGCAAGGGCAGGAAGATCATTCAGAAATACCCATAAAACACCAGACAAATCTTTCAATATTTATTAAAAACAAAGTTTGACTGTTAATTCCCCCTCACACATGACCCGTGAAAGAGATTGTAGAGATGGGGAAATGAAACCACAAAGCCAGTGAGGGATTTGCCTGAGGCCTGGGCCATAAATCAGGCTCTCAACTGGAGAGCAGCTCTTCCTGCTGCCTCCTGACTCCATCTCCTCTCCCCAAAAACCACACAGGGACGAGGCTTTGGCCGTGTCCCCACCAGGGAGTGATGCTCAGCAAGGTGGCAGAGCTCAGAGATGAGCCCTGCAGCTACAGGGAGCACCAGGGAGTGCCTGGGATCTCCTGATTTCTCCAAATCTTATCCTGCCATGATGAACAACCAGCCTTCTCCAGCTGTGATGAAACAACTGGGACTTTGGGAGTGTTTTCCTGGCCTTATCAATGAAAACACACCTGAATTTTACCCAGTATTCTGTGTTGTTAGTGCAGAAAATGATCGGTGTTGGCAGTTTTTTGTTTAGAAAGAGCGTTTAAGTCTCTTTTTGGAGTCTTTCTGATTTTGCCCAGCTGTTCTGTGATTTTTCCTTTGGCTGGCTCAATCCCTACCTGTACAACCTGTGGATCAGGAGCCCTGGTCCCTCTGCCAGAGACAAATCCATCTTTCTCCATCACCCTCTGCAAGCTGGCTGAGCCTTATCCCAAACACCCATGAGCAGCTGGGCTCCTCAAACCCAAATCCCCTCGGCTTCCCAAATCCCCTGGGCTCCCAAAACCCCCTGGTCTCCCCAGAGCCCCCTGATGTCCCCGGAGCCCCACGGCGCTGTCCTGTCCCCGCCGTGTCACCGCGCAGACGGAGCCTCCTCGGCCAGCGCCACTTCCTCCCGTGGGACTCTCCAGATAAGTCACTTGTGTATTAAAAGTTGTTTACCCCGTGCTCAAAGCAGGATGCTTCCCTTATCTGCAGGCAGAGCCGATTCCCCCAGTGCCTCCGTCACTGCTGGCTCTGCCTTATCTCCAGCCAGCCCCTGCCCCAGCAGCCCCGGGCTCGCAGTGCCCGCTCCAGCCTCTTCAAAGGCTCCAAATTGCTCTGTAATTTGAATCTTTAACAACACGTGGAGAAATCTCCCGGAGCCGGAGCTGGCCTGTATCATGTCTGCGAGTGGCTTCATAAATACCACGCTGAGGAATTTGGGAATTTGGGTTTTCTCCTGTGTGTGTGTGTGTCCATGAGGGATGTTGTGTTCTTAAAAATGCATTTTCTGCTTTTCTCTGAAAAAACTGCTACAGATCTACTGTGCAGCTCCTTTTCCTCGCCCTTCCATCCCTGTCCCATAGCTCTGGCTCTTGTACCCTCACCCAGGGCAGGGTTTAGCCCCCATCCCTAATTCCCAAGCCAGAGGGCTCTGGTGGCTCCTCCTGGGCCACCACCATGGTCAAACCCCCATCCCCATCCTCCTGAGAGGCAGAAGCCACATGCAGAAAGTCAGGATAGGAAAAAAAAAGCTCGATGGAATGTATTTATCTGAAAACAATAGTGTGTCTGGATGGAAAAGGCAGCGTTTTACACCAATCATGTGGTTGTTATTAGTGTTTTCCAAAACACCCAGAGGTACCTTGTGTGTGAAGTGAGGGCGGCCCGGCCTGTTCTGCTCAAAAAGCAAAAAGTGCATCTCTGCACCTCACCCTGCTCTGGTGTTCCAGCCCTGCACTGAGGCCCAGCTGGCTGCCAGAGGAATTTCCCACTCCCCCAAATCTGCAGTCACGGGGCTTGAGCTGAGCCCAAGGTGCTGCAGCAAATGTTTATGGTTGTGCTTCTGCTCCCTTTGCAGTCCCTTCCCCAAAGCAGGACCGTGTCCTGGGTGGGCCTGGCAGCCCTGCCTGGCTCTGTGCTGCCACCAGGGCTTGGGATGCCATTCCAGTGCCCGGCCAGGTGCTCTGGGACGACCCTGCTTGAGCAGGGATGCTGGAGCCGGTGTCCCCAGCGCTGTCCCTTCCAAGCTGAGTTGTTCTGTGACTCTGGGCTCTGTGGGGACCCCGTGGGGACAATGCTCATGGGCAATAGGGCGCTGCCATGGCTCCAGCTCCATCCTTCAGCCAGGCACAGAGCTGCTGCAAGGAGGGATCGTTTGAAGCTGCTCCAGCCCAGCCGGAGGGTTCATTTCCTCGGCTGAGGCAGCCCCAGAAACCCAAGATCCACTGATAGCCATTGAGCGAGGATTTCCATTTTTGGTGCGAGCTCAGACTTAAAATAGACAGTCTTGAGCGAGGAAGAAACTCTGTTGACAGAACATAGGGAACATTCCTCCAGTGTACTTTTGCAAAGGACTATCTCTGTCTTTAATCTCCGCGGCGTTTCCTGCAGGTCTCCCGGGCCCAGCTTCCCTCTCATTGTTCCTGGCGCTTTTGGAAATGACCTCAGGCAGTTTGCAGTGACTGGCGACCCACGGTCAGAATGACTAACCCAGTCTGTCTCCATCCCTTGGACATGTCCCATTGACTAAATAAATGACAGGCACTGACATGTGAATAGAAACAAAAACAGCCTGACAAGTGAAATCTTAACTCTTTGGAGCAAAGAGACGTCTGGACGCGGGCTCATCCTGCCCAGGGAATGGCTGCGAAAAGCCCTGACTGAGATAAAAACCATGAAAATGCAGCAAGGCTCCCCAGCTGCTCGGGACACACGCAGGCTGGGGAGACAAACGCCTCCAATATTACTTTTAATTGTTCAAAATTGGTTTGTGCAGCTTTTTATCTCGGCACATCTTTAATTAAAAGCGCAGCTCGGTGTTTATGCGGCCGTTTGGGTGTCTGGGCTCAGCATGAATAATTCCACTGGACACAACAGGGGCAGTGAGGATGGGGCTGTCACAGATCCCAGCCCCAAATCAGACCCACAACTGACCACAGGGGAGCCTGGAGATGCTTCCTGCCATTCCCATTCCCTTCTACTGCACAGAACCACCCTTTGGAGAGCTGATCCTGGCTCCCCAAGCCTGCACGGACCTGCCTGCGCTGTTTTTAGGGAATATACGGATTTATGCCCCTCCTAAAAGCCACCAGTGCTGCTGCTGTCAGGTTTCAGGGACAGAATTCTTCATTTTGCCCAGCTCACTCCATCCCCATCCCAGCTCAGTGACACCAGAGCTTGGGAACGTGCCCCAGCATCCCAGCATGAGCCATTTTTTAATGCTTTTTTGGTGCTGTTTATGCACCAAACTTGCTGTCTTTGAAAACTAACAATAGTTTTACCAATAAGAATAGAACTCTTGTTAATAAGCTACATTTGTGGAATTTTTTTTTGTTGTTGGAAAAGTAGGCAAGTATTCTCTTTAATATCATCAATTAAACGCTGTAATTACAATAATTAATAATGCTGTTTAGCTGTTATTAGCACTGGGTGCCTTGTTAGGATGTCTGTGTTAGCTCAGGTTTAATAATGAGCTTCATATAAATCCAAAAAGAAGAAAATAATGATACGGGGAGTGGTTGCAGCACTGTGGTCTGAGGGCTTCTTGCTTTAATGTAAGCAACAAATAATTCCCTCTGGCTCTCAGCATTTGTGGATAAGGCCATAAAAAAGGAGAAAAGAAATAAAAAAAAAAAAGAAAGGAGGAAACCTCAGCTAATAAAAATGCCACCCTGGCTTTATGGCCGCACGAGGAGCGTTTGTTGCTTGGCTAATGATGATGGGAACAGCTCCTGTTGGGATGGCCAGTGTCCCTCTGTCCTCCTGCACCTGTTTGGAGAGCACAGGGACAGGGTGGCACTGCCAGCTGGGTCACTGGCACTGCCCTCACTGGAGGTGGCTTTGGGAGGGGTTGGCAGCACGTGCAGCCAAAATCTTTGTCCTAACTTGGCTTTGGGAATTTATTAATTTATTATCTCTTCAGTGAAGAGAGGAAAGGTCCCATGAAAAGTGGGACAAGAATTGCTGGGGTTTGGTTCCTGCAATCCCTCAGCTGAGCTCTCCACACTGCTCCTCTCTCATTGCTGGTCTCAGCTCACATCTGGTCCCTGTGCATCAGGCATTTACCAGCTGAATACAAAGAGTTCAGGAGTTAAACCCCACTCATTTCTATAAAATTAATTTTCTATTGAGTGCCTGCTCCAGGCAGGGCTGCATCCCCTCCCTGTCACCCAGGCTGGCCTGGTGGCCCCTGGGAAGCTGTTTGCCCACAGCAGGTCAGCTTTGCACCCTGAGCCAGGCTGCATCTTGGGAAGGGTGGGCAAGAGCCAGCGTGCCAGGTCAGGCTGGGCAGGAGCTGTTCCAGGCCATGGCCACCTCAGGAGGGAAATCAAGGTCAGAATTCAGCTGGGACCTGTCTGGAGGAGGTGACAGGTGCCACACCAGGGCTTGGCTCACCAAAACACCAGGGTTGAGTGTCAGAAATGCGTGTCCAGCTAGGGAAAACCCCAGTCCTGGCTCCAAGGGGATGGAAAGGGGTGTGCAGAGGGCACCTGCACCCCAAGGCTGCCTGGCATGCCCAGGGGTGGCTGTGCTGGCAGCCAGGGTCCCTGTGCAGCAGGAGAGGCGCTGCTGGCACCCCTGGGGAAGGAGCTGCTGCTCCTGATCCTCTCCCAGCAGCCTGGGATGTCAGAGCCAGCGTTTTCCTGGACAGACAGGGGCTCCCAGCAGTTTGAGGAACAGAAGGGCCAAGCCCAGGGTGCCAGCTCAGAGAGGGGTTTGCTCATTCCATGGTGTGGCAGTGGAATGGAGAGGATCCCCTGGGGACCTGACTGGCTCCAGCCCCATCTGCCCTCCCAGCCAAGCCTGCTCCTGTGCTGGGTGTGGGAGCTGGGTGTTTGCTGCACCAAACTGAGTCCTGGTGTCTGTTTAAGGGTGATTTGCTCTCAGTAACACCCAGCGGTGCCAATGACTCCGGAGTCAGCTCCTTTCCTCCCCAATCCTGCTTTCTGTTGGAACAGCAGCCCTGGAGGTCCTGCAGCCAGCTGCCAGCAGGGACACTGAAAACGCAGTTTCAGCACAAAAGGAGATGGAGCTGTGGTACTTCAGCAGTGAGTGCCTCTGGCTACCTCTGCTCTGGACTCAGAACAGGGAAGCCAATATTCTCTTTTTCCCATAATGATTGTCATGTCCCCATTTAGAGGTTGTGAGAAATCTGGGGAAGCATCAGCGTGTGCTGATCCCACAGCCATGTCCCAGCTTCAGAATCCTGCCTTTTTCAATTTTCCCTTGCTGCCTCTCCAGCCAGTGACTCAGTCCCTATTTCTATTCTCTTCCCACTTCTGTTCCTGCTCCTCCAAAGTTTTGGTCAGTGGCAGCAGCTTTTGCTGATGTCTTGTGGCCGCTGCTCTCAGAGTTATTATTGGAGATGCCTGTGCAATAACAGTGCTGCTCTGTGAGATGCTGCTGCAGCTCTGCAGAAAATATTTACAGAGCTGTGCTAAGCAGCTCTGGGCTGGAGTGACTGGCATCTGCTCTGAGGCTGCCCAGACGCCACTCACTCCAGCAAAGAGCTGCTGCAACAGAACAAATTGCCCAGGGCAGCAGATCTTGGGCAGGGAGAAAAGCCAGCAGCCCAGCCTGTCTGTCTTTGTGTTTTCTAAGGGAGAAAAATTATCTTTTTACAAGCCTGCCCTAGTTGGCTCTGGCCAGCTCTTCCCAGAAAATGCCATCATAAATAGGAGAGCAAACTACTGCAGAAATGGACAGGTTGCCATTTAGGGCTGACCTTTCTCAGATCTGCTTTGGTGTCCTCCTCAACCTTCCTTCTCTTCCAGCCCTGCCGTGTTTTTAGCTCCTGCTTCTAGCAGAGCACCACTGTTCACAACAAACCTCAATTAAAACCCATTTTGGACATAAACAGACACATTTATGTAGACTCCTTTTGCTTTCTGGACCATTTCCAAATAGAATAATCCTTTTTTTAATCCTATCCCTCTGGGGAACTTCCAGTTTTGTGTTTGCAAATTGTATAGGTAAACATGGAGAGGGGTAGATTTATTTTTTTTAAGGACACTGGGCTTGGCATGTTACACAGTTTGTTGCTGGATCAGCGTGGTGGCAGCACACAGAGCTGTTTTTCTTACTCAGATAGTCCCTTCCCAGCTCAAAAATGACAATTCACCAAAGCCAAGCCAACAAGAACGTCAAGGGCAGTTTCAGAACTGGGTGTTATCTGCTGGAAAGGGCTCCACAGAGGCAGACTGTCTCCACAAGCTGCTGAATAAGAGCTGATAGAAGGACAAATGCTGGTGTTTGTTAGGGGGATGTGATTTCTGGATGTCCTCTGGTTGTAATTCCCTTCCCATCCGAGCAGAGCAGCTGGTTCATGTGACAGAGCTGGGCTCCTGCAGCCAGAGCAGGACAGGAGGGGTTTAGGGGCTGCTGGTCCCTCTGGGGCTGGGGAGGGCAGGATTGAGGCTGAGGCAGATGGCCCAAATTGCCAAATTGCCCTGCAGGCAGGGGCTGGACTCAGCATGTGCCTCTCTGTCCTCCTCAGAGGCTGCACCATTTTCAGAGGTGCTGAAGGTGACTTTTCCTCCCCATCCCCTTCTTCATCTGACCGAATCCCAGAATGGTTTGTGTTGGAATGGATCTTAAATCTTATCTTGTCTGGGCAGGGACCCTTCCCCTATCCCAGGCTGCTCCAAGCCCCATCCAGCCTGGCCTTGGGCACTGCCAGGGATCCAGGGGCAGCCCCAGCTGCTCTGGGCACCTGTGCCAGGGCCTGCTCATCCTCTCAGGGAGGAACTCCCTCCTAATATCCAACCCAACACTTCTCTCCATCAGTTTTAATCAGTTCCCCGCTGTCCTGTCACTCCAGGCTCTGGTAAAAAGTCCCTCTCCCTCTTTCCTGTGGGCTCCCTTCAGTCCTGCCAGGACCTTGCACGTCCCCTCCTCGTGCTCCCACCCCTTTGGGACCCACTGCAGCTCCCAGTGCACCCCAGGTGGGAAGTGCTCCTGGATAAGGCCCAGATGGAGGCTCAGCCATCAATGCCTCCACCCTCTCCTACCCCGTGCCTCATTTTCTCAGCTCCCCAGTGCAAAGGCCAGGGAGGATCCCGGCGGCAGCAGGAGGGGCACCGATGGCAGCCCTGTGCTCACAGGTCACCTTCCCCTGGCACTGCCAAAGGGAAGCCTGGGCACATTGAGGAGCCCCTCACCTTTCTGTGCTTTGCTGGGCTGACTCTGCATTTTCTGAAGGCATCCAAGGCTGCCCAGAGAGGATTGCACTTCCCTGAGGGGATTTTCAGCACCTCTGGGAATGACAGGAGATGCTTCTTCTGCTTCCTGCTTCACCCTGTGACTGACCAAGAGCCACAGGGTGCCTCTGGCTCCTTCTGCCATGGGAAAAATGGAAATGAATCTTTTATTCAGGAGAAAAGCCCCGCTTTTCTCTCTGTGGAGGCTGGCATTGTGCTTGGATGGAGGCACTCTTCCTGTGCTACAAAGCCGGAGACACCAATGCTTTCCTTGGACTGCAGCAGGGCTTTTCTGGGATGCCTTGAGTTTGTTTTCCTAAAAATGAAAGCAGCAGCACAGGGGATAATCCTGTACTCGTGGCACTGGCCTGACTTGTGGTTCAATGCTTGTTTGTCGTGAGCCAAACCAGGGAACTGAACCCAGTCCCTATCTCAGATCAGGGCTCTCATCTCCAGTGCTAAAGTCAGACTCTCTCTCCCTCAGTAACTGCTTAATTAGTTTGTACAATTTGGCCCAGCTCCACCTAGAAGGGATTTAAAGAATCCACGTCCCTGCTCCAAGCAAGGGACATTTCTTGGAACGGGCACCACCACGGATGGATGCCACCACCCACCCCGAGGACCTCTGGGGAGATGATTTTACCTCTGTGGCTTTGACTAGAAATCCAGGCTTGCTCCTAGAAAACCCTTCCAAGCAACATTTCGTGGAAACTGGTACTTTGCTACCAAAAAGGAAAAAAACCAAATCTGGTTTTGCCAAAGTGACATTTTCTGACCCAAGAAAACATTTTGTCAAAAAGCTTCCCAACCACTCTGCTGGGAATGTGCTCTTTGCCATCAGTCCCCAAGGCTGGAGCGCTGGGGTGTTGAAATGTTACTACAGCCCTGGAAACTGTGAGTCAGCTTGTCCCCACCCACAGCAGATACTCGTGGGAAGGGCCTTGAAAAGCCTGGAAACTCAGCAGCTCCTGCCTTGTGCAGCTCCCGTTAACCCGTTCACATGAATCCCTGCTGAAACGCAGCCTTTGGCCAAGTCCTGACGGATTTTGCCTCTTTTTTCTCCCTCCTGATGGTGAGGAATTTTGGAGGATATTTAATTTCCATCCATTCCTAAGCAATTTGGCTGATTTGGCCCCAATTCACCCCCACAGGCAGCAGATGCAGCCCCAGCACAGGGCCATGGTGGGATTGGGATGGGATGGGATGGGATGGGATGGGATGGGATGGATGGATGGATGGATGGATGGATGGATGGATGGATGGATGGATGGATGGGGGATGGATGG
>NW_005054366.1:2264390-2267340 GCF_000277835.1 Geospiza fortis
CAGGGGCCCAGAGCAGCTGGGGCTGCCCCTGGATCCTTGGGAGTATCCAAGGCCAGGCTGGACAGGGCTTGGAGCAGCCTGGGATGGTGGAAGGTGTCTCTGCCATGGCAGGGGTGGCACTGGATGGGCTTTAATGTCCCTTCCAAACCAAACCATTGCAGGATTTTATGCCCCAGGAGAGCTGAGAAAGTGTGGTTACATCCCATGGGAAGGGTTTTGCCAAGGCTGCAGCTCCTCCAGGATGGGGGCACAGCCTGAGCTGCTGAGGTGAGATCACATCTCTGCACAAAGGGTTTCAAGATGCCAAGGAGCTCGGGGAGTGTGGAGTCCAGCAGCTGGGAAATTCTCCATGGAGGAAAACTCTTTAAACATATATTTTTTTATACTTTGGATTTATCAAAATGCCTCGTTCTGATTTTAGCTTTTTCCATTTTGAAGAGGGGCCAAGGTCCTATCACAGTGTGTTACCACACAGGGTATAACATTTGCAAGAGCAAAATGAAAAGTCAGTTTGAACTGGAAAATCATGGCAATGTCATGAAAACAAAGGAAACGGGACATTCTGATGTTGTCAAAACCTTTTTTCTCTGGTTCCTTTCAAAATCAGCTTCCAGCAAAACCAGCAGGATTTTATGAGGCATTTTAGTTTTTGGCAGAGCCCCTGGCTCTGGCGCAGCAGGTTTGTGGTGCTTTCTCTGCTCGGGCTCAGACACTCTGAGCTCCCATTCCTGGGGGAAAAGGGGGTGCAATGTGTCCCCCAGCCCCACCCACCCCTTGGGGGTCCCCATCTGCCCCCCATTTTCAAGGCATTAAAATAAGCTACAAGTCGAGCTCCTACAACATTATTTAAGTGTCAATTCTTCATTTTGTGTTTTAACCCCTGCATTCTTCTTTTTGATCAGGAATGTATCAAATTTAAAAAAGCAGAAATTGCTGATATTAATTTTCCTTACTGAACACCTGGAGTGCCACAGTCAGGGTTTGGGCTCTGCTGATGCCTTTGAGGGGGCTGGCAATGGCAGGCCTGGTCCCTGTCCCCCTTTTTTCCCCATCCCAGCTGCAGTTTGGCTTTTGGAAGAGGTTGGTGCCCTCCTGGCCACCCACAGTCCTCTTGGACCCAGGAGGATTTGGCTTTCTGTCATACCTGGGAGATCCATGTCAGATAACACTGGCAGGCTTTCAAAAGCTTCTCTCCAGCTTCCCTGCCAAGACCTATAGGATGTGTTCCAGAGCATCTCCCAGGAATGTTTGTTATTATGGCAGGCAAAAAAAAAAAAAAGGTGATTTAAAAAAAAAAGCCAGTGAGAGAGGACATTGCTGTTAATCACTAGCAATCCTTTAATAAGCACCATTACTATAAATTGTACGTGCATCGTGGGGGCACAATTGAGGGCTCTGTTGTGGCTGCCCACGTTGGGGCAGGAGCAGGAACAATGTGCTGTTGTTGCAGGGGCTGGGATGGATGGCATTCCGGGTGCAGTGGGGCTGCTCCTGCATACCTGTGCCCGTGGAGATGCTGGGCTGCTCCAGAGCCCATGAAAGCCCCATTGTTCTTGCTGCCATATTGCACACTCCATGATTACAGAGCCTGGGATGAGTCGCTGGTTGCAATAATAACCTATTCTTAGCTCTAGCACTGCTATATTTAAGATTTATATATATTTAAATGCTGGTAATTGCACATTTGGGACATATTGTAATTTGGGTGACAGCTTGGAAGGACAGCGGTGGGAAGAAAAGCATCAGCTGCGTTTAGGGAGGTGAATCCTGGGGTCACGCAGGGCAGGGTGATCCGTGGGCATTTCAAACAAGGGTTGGGACCTCTCTGGAGCAGCCTCAGCATGGGCAGGGATCCCACCAGGGTTGGAGATCCATCCCTGGAAGTGCCCGAGGCCAGGCTGGACAGGGCTTGGAGCAGCCTGGAACAGTGGAAGGTGTCCCTGCCATGGTAAGGGGTGAAGCCAAATGGGCTTTAAGGTCCCTTCCAACCCAAACCATTGCATGACTCCATGAGATCCAGGAAATCCCAGTTTCTACTTCTATGTCTGAAGCTGAATTATTTTTTTTTACCCCTTTTGTGCCTTTTCACTGTGAAAAAAGGCATTTCCCTCCCACAGTGGGGTGTTGGGTGATTTCAGCCCAAACCGTGGTTCAGGTGTGAAACGTGGCTGCAGCATCAGGGGCAGCAAGTCCCTCACAGGTTTTGTAGGAGTTTTTATATCCTTAACCAGGCAAGCTGCACGTTTCCTAAACCCCACCCCAAAATGGCAGGGGAAAAAGAGCTTTGCCCCTGGTCCTACAGGTCAGAAGTGACCCCAAAATCAAAATACCTGTTTACATTGTGTGTTTATATTGGTGCAAACATTGGTGGCGCACAGCTATGGATTCTAAATGGAGTATTTGATATTGCACTGATTAGGTTTGCTGTAAAAAAAAAAATTGTGGTCTTCATCCAGTAGATTAAAATTCTGTTCTTGGCTGGATTAGGGCAGGTTTGGGGAAATGTGGACAGAAGCCTTCAGGTATGGAAAAAGCCACTCAGGAGATTCCAAGAGAAAAACTACAAACATTCAGGTTGCCTAGGTTCTGTTGGTAGAAATAATTTCATTGGTTTAGTTTTGGGTGTTTTTCCCTTAACTGATCAACTGCTGGGGGCTTAATTGTCCAGATTAATTTTTGCTCATTAGCGAAGCCTTCAGGCTGGCCCCAAGCTTTTCCTCCAGCAGGTTCCCACCGATCCATCCCGGGTGGGGGAACTTCCCCGCATCCCTGGGATGGAGCGAGGATGGGCAAAGCCGTCCTGCTCCGAACCCGGGACTCGCCTCCCTGGGCGTGCGGGAATGGCTGTTTTACAGGGATTTATTTATTTATTCTCTATTCGGGGAAGGGTTATTGGGATGGCTCCCATCCCCGGGGTGCCGCTCCCCACGGGCACTGTGTCGCCGTGGGG
>NW_005054366.1:2269350-2269479 GCF_000277835.1 Geospiza fortis
CGCTGGCCCGACCTGCAGCACCCCGCCGAGCTGAAGCCCCTCTGCGAGTGCCAGAGCTTCGGCGTCGCCGACGGACCCACGGTCTGCTGCCACCCCTACCACTTCAGCCGCCTCTGTGGGCCAGGCGAG
>NW_005054366.1:2269625-2269806 GCF_000277835.1 Geospiza fortis
GGGGGGCCGCGCCCGCTCCGGGGTCCCCGCCGGGCATCCCCCCTCTCTGGGAACCAGCGCTTCCAGTTGTGCGTAAAAAGCCCTTTCTCTTTATTGGTTTTTTCCCCTTCCCGCGGAGTTTCCCCGCTCTCCGGGGGCCGGACGGGCGATAATCGGCGGGCCCCTCCCGCCGCCGGCCGCC
>NW_005054366.1:2269864-2308630 GCF_000277835.1 Geospiza fortis
GGGGGGCTGCGGGGTTGTCCCCGCCGCGGGGATCCCCGCACCCGCGGGGACTTCGGGGGCTCCTGCAATTCTCGGGGGTTTCTCTTTTTTTTTTGTTTTGTTTTGTTTTGTTTACCGTGGGCAGAGATGAGCGTTTTCAAGGCGTGGGTTTGGGCTTGTTGAGGGTTTTTTGTTTTTTTCAGCAGTACTCGATCGTGTGTCCGTGTCAGCAGGGAATGGTTACATGGAGCAGAGACATGTTGGAGTTTGAGGTGCAGAAGTGGAAATAATACTTAATAAGCTGTCCAAAAACTGTAATGAGAATGGACAGCTGTATTCCCACTGCCAGAGGGCAGGGATAGGTGGGATATTGGGAAGGAATTGTTCCCTGGCAGGGTGGCCAGGCCCTGGCACAGGGTGCCCAGAGGAGCTGTGGCTGCCCTGGATCCCTGGCAGTGTCCCAGGCCAGGCTGGACACTGGGGCTGGGAGCAGCCTGGCACAGTGGAAGGTGTCCCTGCCGTGGCAGGGGTGGAACGAGATGATTTTATGTCCCTTCCAACCCAAACCATCCTATGATTCTGTGCTGACTGTCCCTTTTTTTGGCAAGAGCTTTGATTTTATTATTTCTGTTGCAATCTGGGCTCCTGCCTCGCTTTGCATCACTTCTTTCAAAGAAACTTCTCTTCTGGGCGTGCTTCTCCCGAAGGTCGCTAGAGGCTGGAGGCAGCTCTTTTACTCCCGCTGGAGCTGAGCTGCGTTTTTAGGAACGGGGCATTTCTTGTAGAAACGGGAGGAGTTTCCCAGTGCCTTCCCTGCAGCCGTGGTGGTTTTCCCAGCGGTGAGCGGCTGCCAGCGCTGTGCTGGGAGTAGTAGAAAGCAGAGCTGTTATCGAGTGGCTCCTTATCACCTTGATAACGGGTGACTGTGCCAGGACCCCACCCGCGCCGGCTGGGCGCTGGTAACAGGAGCCAGGAGAAGGCCTTGATGCCCTTTTTCCACAAGTGGCTCCCTGCAGGGATCATCCTGTTGGTGTTTCCCACCCATTGGGGTGTGAAAGTTCTGGGGTGCTTCCAACGAGTCCTTGTGACAGCAGGATGGAGTGGGACCAGCACAGCCAGGTCTGGCTGTTACCTCCACATGGGGACACCAGCACCTTTATTTTTTTATATTTTGGGATTTATAAGCACCCTGTGAGAAGAGCACTCTGCTCCCTTAGGGGGAATGGGGAAGCTTTTCTGAGAAGCAGTGGATGACCCCAGAGCCATCACACGGGGGATGCTGAGGTGCTTTTTGGGGAGCCCAGCCGGGTGAGCTGCAGTTGCTGCTCTCAGGTCCCAGTGGGGCTGAGGAGCATTGCCGTGTTCCCCTGCTCTGGGGTCAGTGTGGTGCCACTCATGGACTTCACTGAGCAATTTCTCACTGGAGTCGGTGCCTGCTCAATGCTGATACAGCCCAGCTGGCTGCACACTCCGTTTTGGCAAGTTACAATTCAAGAAACATCACTGCCGTACTATGGAAGGGGAAAAGAAACCCCTGTAATCAGAGCCTGGAGTTTCCCCGTGGTCTTGACCCTTCCAAGAGCAGCAAGAATGGTTGAATGGTCCAGCAAAGCACCTCTGAGGACTTGCTGGGCTTGGAGCACATGGCTGCTCAGTGCTGCTGCTTAAAGCTGAGCTCAGGAGCTTTGTGGGATGGATTCAGGGTGAGGGGAATCGTGGTGGCCTCTGCTCCTGAGCCTCTTTAGTGCCGAGGCCTTTTGGGATGGACCGAGGTTATGGGATGGCTTGGTGGCCGAAGCCAGCCCAGGTCTGGTGCCAGCCCTGTGTGCCAGGAGGAGCCTCCTCATCACCCAGTGCTTGGGAAGTGTTTGGGGAGCTCTTGTCAAGCCCTGTGTGTTGGAATCACCCGTGGAGGGTTGTCTCCCGGTGCCGATGATGGAATTGGGGTTCCTGGGGAGCAATTTGATGTTTTGTGTGACTCAATCTGTGGGTGTCCAGGCACAGATATGGGGCAGAGGGGTGCAGCACGTGCAGTAGCAAAGCCCACTTTGAAAGGTCAAGGTGGAACTCCTATTGTTCAGGAATTAGGGAAACCTTGGTCTCCAGTTGCTTCCAAGTGTTTTGTTTTGCACTGGGTGTTTATAACCTTGGAAGAGTTCCTCCTACCCCAAAAGAGAAAGCAGGAGGGTTTGTTGATAAACCGAGCACAGCACTAACCTGAAGTTTTGTTTTTCCAGAGTCTCCACCACCTCCCTACTCTCGGCTGTCTCCTAATGATGAGCAAAAGCCACTGGGTACGTGTTTTGTCTCTTTTGATCTCCGGGAACTCTTTCATGGTGCAGCCCCGGTGCTGGTTCTGAGACAGCCCTGCCTGGCATGCCAGGCAAAAGCCAACAAGTCGGGGTTTTATGGCTGCTCATTATTTCTGAGCAAGCATCAGCTGACAAGTTTTAAGAAGTAAATGGATGCCAGTTTATCCTACCAAATTACCGTGCAGACACATGCATATTTTCCAAAATAATATGAAGCTCTATTTTTAATGAAGGCGTAATGAAAGGTTACCAGACGTCATGTTTTGTCTGCGTGTGTAATCTGCGGGAGTGGGAGCTCCTGGGTGCCATTTCCATAAAGGCCTGGCTGTGCTGCTCCATGCAGGAACCAGCTATTACCCTTCCTCTGCTCCTTACAAAGAGATGGAAAGCCTTTGAAACTCGGCGCTGTGTCATTTCTGAGCGGGGTGTCACTTCTGGGGAATTATGAAAGGTTTTCCAAGCAGAGCTGGTGAGAGCAGCTTTGGGGTGCTGGGCTGGGTGTGGAGTGCAGGATGCTGGGTTGGCAGCCCTGGATCCTGGTCCTGTGTGCTGCACGCTGGCCTGGAGATGTTTTCAGCTGGCATCGCTGCATCCTCACCATCCTTTCTCAGCCCTGCTTCTTGTGCAGTTAAATGGGAGGCAGAGACCTGGGAGGGAAGGGAGGAATCCCACCTCCCTCTTGGATTTCTTGCTGGGATCAGTGCAGCTGGGGCCTTTGTGCCTTTATCCCATGGTCGGTGATTTACTGGGGTTAATGCCCAGGGGAGCTGCTTTTGCTGCCATGGGGCAGGGCAGGGAGGAGACAAACGGGGTTTGGCAGGGATAGGAGCAGACAGCAGTGCCTGCCTGTCCCACCCAGCCCCGGGGGAAGGCACTGCTGCACCTGCCCAGGTGAGTCCCTGCCCTGCCAGGCCTGGGAGCAGCTCAGCCATGTGTGCACCCCGTGCCCGGCGCCTTCATCGCCACAGGGCTGTGACCAGAGCAGCCTGCAAGGCCAACTTGGCTGCTGGTGGCTTTTTCTTCTTTTTTTTTTGTTAGGTGTGGAGGCAAAAAAAAGGAGTTGTCCCTCCCTGCACTCCCCCTTCCAAGTTAATTCCTTTTAGAAACTGCTTGTGCTGCAGGGAGAGATGATAGTGAGCCACACGTGACTTTATTAAAACAACAGCCAGAGGTTGAAATTTGCTTCACTGGCTTGTTTGATTGGAAAAATAATAGTTAATCTGTGAGCAAACAGTTGAGCACTTAATTAGAGGGGTGTAAGCAAGAGAGAATAACAAAGACTCTTAACTTGTTAAAACAAAGTTTCCTTCGCTTCAGCAAAGAGGAAGGAAGGAAGCAAGAATAAACAGCTTCAAGAATTTTAATGGTGATAATTAAGTATAGTAACTCTGACTTGTTTAGAGGCTTAATGTAACTTTATCCAGTAAGCACCAAGTTCCTACTTGTTTGATCAACTTAACTAGAGTTATTTTTGTGGTCGAGGCAATTCAAACTTTGCATTTGCGTGGTGGAGCTACAAAGTTAATGGCTGCTCTCTGGCTCTGTGCAGAGTTTCTCTCTTGGGGAGGTGCTGGGAAGCCCAGCAGCCACGGGTGCTCCCGCAGCAGGACTAAAAGTGCTTATTTTTCCTTTTTTTCCCCCCCCAGATCTATCAGATTCCACGTTGTCTTACACTGAAACAGAGGCTACAAACTCTCCCAACGTCACGCCCGGAGATTTCTCAGGTTGGCAGCTCTTGGTGCTTTCCCCCCTCCATGGGGGCTGGTGGTGGGGCAGGGCAGCAGGGGGGGATGGGGGTCCTGGTCCTGCTCTTGGTCTGTGCTCTGGGTGTGCAGAGAAGGACAAAGAGCAGTTGTTTTTTCAAAGAGACCCCTGTTGTGTGTGTTGTGGTAAGGTGCTGTTTGTGGGGTGAGCAGGGATGTTTGCAGGTGGCCACAGGGCCCCGTGTGTCCTGTGTGGAGGCCACCAGGATGGGTGCCAGGCTGCAGGACTGTGGGGCTGGGCTGTGGACCCTCCCCATTTCCATGGCAGGGCACTGGGGCCCTTGCAGAGCTGCTGCTGTGGGGAGGTTCTTGCTGGGACCGTCGGGCTGGTGTTACCTGTTGGGCCCTGGCCCCGGGCTGCACTCCCTGCTTCGTGAGCAGGCTCCCAGCTACGGAGCCATTGAAGATCCCGAACAAAGCTTGGCTTAATTAGGTCCTGGTTTTTGCTCTGCCCCACCCTGCAACCTTTCATTCACTTAATGGGGCTCCTCAAGGCCTGGGGTGGTTTTCCCTGACAGCAGATAGAGCTGGGGCTGTCCTTGGCTCAGCACATCCCACATCTCTGTCCCTGCTGTCTCAGCCCGGGCTGGGGCTCAGTGTGACAGGAGGGGCCTGGCTGTAGGACCAGGCTTAATTCCTTTGCCTGGCTCATGGTCTGAGAGCTGGGATGAAGGCAGACAAACATGGGGTTTGTGGAGCCCCATGTGCCTCCTGCAGCAGCTGGGGTGGAGCTGGGGCATCTGAGGCTCCTGGCTGGATTGCTGAGCACGGGGATGGGATGTGCTGCTCCCTTGGGGATGCTGTGAGTCAGGGGAGGTGCTGGAGGGGACCTTTGGGGTACTGGTCCCTTGGCTGGGGCATTTATCTTCATTTTCTTTCCTTGCAAGAGTTCCTGGTCAGTTTGGTGAGAAGTTTGGTGGAACTTGGGCATTCCTGGGGATGTTTAGGCTGATCCCAGCTCCAGAGGGTGTTCAAACAGCACAGGGTCTGTATCATGGCAGGGTGGCACATTTCCCTCTGGGGATTTTCCCTTCTCCTTGTCCTTTCAGGTGTCCCTGTGGTTGGGCCCACGGGCTTTGCCAAGTGTCCAGAGCAGGGGAACAGTTGATAGCAGGACTGGGATCATTCAGCCTTGTGCTCTAATAAATGTGTGTTTGCAACTCCTAACAGACATTCCTAGGGCTGGATGCACATCCCTAAAGCTCCCCGTGCCCGTGGCTTTTGTTGTAACTTGATAATTGGCATTAATTACAGCAGCCAGGTTGGAAAAGTGGGGTTCCTGAAGATGTAATGGTTTAGTTTCCCTCATGGCTCAGTCTTTATGGGACATCTGGTGGGTTTGCTGGAGAGAAGAGAGATTTTAACTTTTCCTTGAACAATATAATGATAACATGTGACCGAGATTGTGCTGAAACCAGATCCCTGCTCTCCCCCTGTGCTGTTTCCAATGGTGTAACTTTTAATAAGAGTCTGGGGCTGGGTGATTTATTTTTCCCCAGTGCTCAGGATTGCTGAAAGAGGATAAGAGCCCTGCTGAAGTTAACCCATACATGTCATCACAGGGAAGTACAAGGGAAAAACCCACTTAGGCTCCAGTCTACCTGCCACATTTCAGTTTGTTTATTCTCCATTTCAACTCATTTAATAGTTCTGCTTGAAATGTAGGTCTGTGGGAGTGATACACAAAGCACATGGTCCTCCCTGCCTCCTCTTGTGTACTCAGTGTGCATTTACCTTGTCTTCCAAAAATAAGTACATTTTGGATCTAGCATCAAGCCACTGCTATTTATTGGTCCAGCTTTGATCATCAAAAAGGCTTTTCCTACTAAAGCCACAAAATTCAATTTTGTGTAACAAAGAGAACCATTCTTCTCCTGTTTCTCCCTTACTTGATGAACTTCTAAACAGGAGGTTTTAGAGTGAAGGCAAAAATGATCTCTGTCATGTGTGTTAATTTAAAAAAATAACAACAAACCCTCTTTTTGAAGTAGAACTATAATATGGCTATAATATTGCCCTTAAAAAGAGGGAAACAGTGAAGTGGCAGGCTCGCTGTAAAGTTCAGAGGAGCAGTCAGTGCTAACTGAATCACAAGCTGTGGGTGGTTGGGTGGATGTGACCTGGATCCATGGATGATTCCCCAGAGCCCTCTTCATCTCCTGTTCAGAGCATTTGGATCTTGGAACAAAGTTGTTTGTGCAAGGGTCAGTGTCCAGCCACAGCTTCTCCCTTGGAATGGGCGTGCTCCTGTTTTCCCAGTGAGGTGCAATGGCCTGGGAAGGTCTGGGTTGGTGGGAAGAGGCACTTGGAGGTGTCTGACCCCGCGGTTTCCTCCTCCTGAGCTCAGGCAGTGCCACACTCAGCACAAAGAGAGCTCCCTCTTTTCCTCCTTAGACTCATTTCTGCCTGGGGAGCAGGGCTGAGCAGAACCTGCTCTTTGGGGGTTACATTTGGAGCCCAGGTGGTTCCCTGGGCTGAGCCTGTGTGTCCCCTGGGAGCCAGCAGAGCCTTGGCCAGCCCTGGCGTCCCCGCGGCTCCCGCCGGGGCTGGGGAAATACCAGGGAAAGGGCAAAATCCAGCAAGGCAGGAACAAAAGCTCAGCCTCGTGACTCATAATTGGTGGAACATTTGTAGTAATTTTTTTTCCCTTCCCCTCAGACTTGGCTCCTCCAGCACATGCCAAGAAGCTGCTGTACCCGTTAGACTTGCCAGGCGTGTGGAGGGCTGAGCCTCTGCAGGGATGGGGTGGATGGGATGGGATGGGATGGAGCAGCTGCCGTGGGCTTTGGGACTGCCTGCCTTCCTCTGAATCCCACAGGGCTCTCCCTCACTGGCCTTGGGAAGGGCCTTTTCTTAAAACCCATGGAATAGCCCCATTCCTGTTGGAAAAGCCCCACTATGAACATTGGGCAAAGTTCTTGTTAGTGCTGGCTTTGAATTGGGGAGGGCAGGTGGGAGAACTAAAGGTGACCTTGCATCTGTAGGTCTCTGTGCTGACTTGACCATCTCCAGGAAAGATACTGACTTATTTTTTCCAAAAATAGTTGTTTTGGGTGTTTTTAAACTTTGAAATCCCTTCCCATGTGCTAAAACTCTGAGACTTTCAGCTCTGGTGAACCTGTGTGTAGCTGAAAATGGGCATCCTAAAGAAGAAATGTTGCACTGGGGGTTTGTTGGAGGAGGGGTGAATTCTGTCTGTGCTCCAAAGCAGCAGGAAGGTGTTTTCCACCTGGAATGGAAGCACAGGCATGAGTTTATTCCAGCAGCTCTGCTGATGTCCAGAAGGTGCTGAGCTCCATGTGGAGATGAGCTGTGCTTGGTGACTGATGATGCTGGAGGAAAGCTGAGAATTAACAGAGAGAAAAAAACCAGAGACTGAATGGGCAGGAGCTTATTTAAATTATTTCTGGTTTGCTTTTTTTTTTCTTTTTAAGATGGGGCAGCTTTTGCAGGGCAGTGGTGGGGCTGGGGACATTGGATTTGGGGAGCAGGGTCCCTGTACCCCCAAAGGGAGGAAGAAGGCAGGAGCATCCATCCCAGCTGGTGACTCAGCCCTGCTGAGGTGATGCCACAGCTCCAGGCAAGAGCCACAGGGTTTTTTCTGCTTCCAGCAATATTTAGGATGAACTTAAGGAAGCATATTTTAAAACCCACTGAATGGAGAAAGTGAACGTCTCCCTTCCTCTCCCCCCCAGAAATAACAGGCTGCAGGATTTATGCTAACAAGGAAATTTATGAAGATCCTGTGTGTTAGGAGTAGGAAAAAAAAAAAGGAGCCCATTAAATCTGTCAGGCGGATGTGTGTGGCAACTGGGCAAACATTGCCCTTTCCGGCCTGGGGGAGAGCTTCTGGAATTACCTGTTCATAGAAAAAAGGGTATTTTTGTCAGTAATGGGACAGCAGTTCCTTCTGGGGGAGAATGTTGGGTTTTGGGGACAGACTCAGTGACAGCTGGGGGCTGGGTCTGCCCCAGCACCACCCTGGAGCCTTTTCATCCCTTCTCGCCTCCCTTCCTGCAGGAACAAATCCTTTAAAAAAGACACAACCTATCTGTGCATCCAGTTTAATCACAGACAGATGTTTGTTTGGGCCAGTAATGGTTTTGGTTTCTTTTTTTCTTTCACATTTAACTGTAGGTTTGCTGGCTTGTCTTCCCCTGTGCAGTCTAGAACAATCAGGGTTTGGCTAAAGCCTCTCCTGGTCGGAGGAACGAGCCCATTGCCAAGAGCTACTTCTTTGATGCAAAAAAATACATCCTGGAGGTGCTTTGTCAGATGTTTTTATATTAAACAGCTTTCCTCCATAGTTTCACTTTGCCAACGGGAAATAAAGTGCATCTATTTTCCAGTGTGCTTCAGAGAGGAATTCTCTGCTCGCTGTGGAGGCTTTTCCCGCTTGGCTGGGGATGGCCATGGGTGCTGGGACCCCATGGGAGAGCCTCAGAGCAGCAGCCTGCCCTCCCTGGGGCTTGGCTCATGTGCAGCTTCTGGCCCTGCCTGGGGCTGGCATCAGAGGCAGCCTCTCCAGCTGTGGGGTGAATCATGGATTAATCCCTGAAGGGAAGGTGGGGAAGCTCTGGGCGCTGCTCCCTGGCCTTTCAGGGCTGTCCCTTTCACTGAGGTGCAGGTGTGCTCCTTTCTTTTATACAGACATGCCTGTCTGGGGTGGTGATAAACCCCCTGGAGCCAGTGGATTTATGGAGGGCAGGGGGGTTTTCCACATCTATTTGTGCTTGCCAAGGTGGGGGGCTCAGGTGGCAGCTCCTGCAGTTCTGCCATTCCTTCGGAGCAGAAGGTGAAGGGATCATTGATTCTGGGGCCAGCTGGGCTCCTCGTTGTGTCCAAATCCTGGTGGGAGCAGTGCTTCATCCATCAGCAGAGAGTATTCCACCTGGGAAAATCATGAGCAGGTGAAGTTGTTCACAGCATTGAGCAAGCAACAATTGAAAAACATTTTAAAAAGTTAGATGACTTGCCAATGGAAGAGAAGCACCCTAGATCAAGGCTGGAGGGAGATATTACCTGCATGTGGTTGTTTTTCCATTAAAACCCTGTGGGATAACTCACGTTGGACCACCAAACCAAGAGCTGGAGCACTGAGCTGTCCCTGAACGGCTGGGTGGCCATGCTTTGGTGGCTGTGGACCTTTGTGGTGCCACCTGTACCCCTTGCCTTGTGTGGAGAGGTGCCTGTGGCTCCATCCATGCAGAGCAGGGAGCTCTGGCAGTGCCTGTGCAGCTGTAGAGGAGTTCCTAAAGCCAGTGACAGATGTTTGTGTAAAATGGGCTTGGAGTCCAGGGCTCTTGGTCTTGGCATCAGTGCAGAGCTCAGCCAGGACAGTGATGTGGGATGGGGAAATTAATTTCATACAGGCTAAGGAATTTGCTGGAGGTGGGAAGGGGTGGTTTGTGCTGAAGGTCTCCTGAGGAGGGACACTGAGGTTCCTCTGAGGTTTGCATCCTGTGCACAAGGAGCAGCAGCCTCCCAAAGCAGCCTGACAGGAGCGCAGGTGTGTCCTGGACTGGAGGTGGAAAATGTCCCTTTGTTGCTAAAACCACCCAACAGCCTCACTTTAGAAATGAGGACAGTCAGAGCTGTCCCTAAAAAAATCTGGGCAGCTGGAGTTGGGCCTTGTTCAGAAGAAGGAAGGGGAGAATCCAAACTGGCTGCCACAGCCTGGGGATCATCTGCCTGGAGAGGCACAGGCTGCACAAGGGTGGGAGAAGGGTGGTCTGACCAATACTGGTAAAACCCTGTGCCTGATGCAGAGATGAAAGCTGCTCTGCAGGTGATGTCTCTGTATTTGTGTGTACACACAGCTCCAGAGCCCCAGAGGAGAATTTTCCATCAGGCATCCAGGCAGGATGATGCCCTGAAGGGAAAGTTCCACGGGCAGTATTTGGGGAGCATGGTTCTCTTGAAGGCAGGACTCTGAAGTTCTCAGTATATTCCAGCACAGAAGGAGAAAGTCTCTTTTTCTCCCTCTGTTACCTAGAACTGGGATGGATTTTTCACAGCTAGCCTGGATGTTTTCAACCTAGAAGTTCTTGGAGAAAGTACAACACCCAGATAAAATGTGTTTTTGTCTGTGGTTCATTGAGTAGTTATGATGTTTGGCCTTGAATCACAGAATAATCACATCCCTCACTTCTCCAAGCACCTAGGCATCACTCTTTATAAAAAGAAACATCAGGAAGTAAGCAACTTACTTAAAAGTAACTTAGTTTAATCTTTGTAGCATAAATGTTACATTCTTGCACCCTATTAGGGGCTGGATACGACTTTCTAGGTAGTAAAAGTTCCTTTGATGTAGCTCTGGTTGTGTCCTTTAAGCAGCATGGATCCCATGGATCCAGCTTTGTTTGAACTTTCCTTTTTCCCTGGGCCTGTGTTTTGCTTTTTAAAGGGATTTGCTGAATACTGGACACAGTGTATTTATGACCTTTGAAAACGGTGAATGTTTTGAAGGAGGAATTTTGGCTTCTTATAGGGGACCTGTAGAGAGAGGCTTGTGTTCACAGTCCCAGTAATAGATTTTTTTGTGGCACTTTGATGAGTGAGAGGTGTTTATAGGCTTGATTCATAACTGAGTTACCAAGGTTTTCCACGGAAATAACTTATTAAATGTGTGGCGCTCACCGGAGCCATTGAAGTCTGGAGATTTGCTCTTCATCAAAGGCACCTCCTTGCCTGGGCTCCAAGGCCTAACTCAGCATTTTACCTCTGGAGGATGCTCAGACCCAACAGGGCTGTGTGGTGTGGGAGCTCAAGCTGGCTTTTACTAAGAAATTAAAAAAAAAAAAAGGCAAACTGGAAGGAGGAGGGAAAAAAAACCTCAGGAAAAACATCCCCCCTGTCGCTGGGAGCTGCTGATGGTTAAACCTGGTTTTCTGGAACACTGCTTGTTTGTGTGGATTTTGCTTCTCTGCTCCACAGCTGAAAAGTCCATCCCTTCAGTGCTGCTGAGGGCTTTGAAGTGTCCCCAGCCCCTGGAAGCCCAGGTTCAGTTTACTGGCAAAGGAGACTCAGCTCTTTGTGCTTCCCCAGAGCCTGGGGCTGTGATTCCCAGCTCTGCCCCAGGGTCCTGCTGCTGGCTGCTGGTGCAGGGGGGGGACATTGGCTCACTGAGGTCCCACCTGGCTCCTGGGGATTGGGGTTTGTCCCTGCTCTTGCTCTGCCCCTGCTCTGTGCCTTTCACTTGGCTGATTCATCAAATCCTGGTTTGGGCTGGGAGGGAGCTTAAAGCTCATCCTGCCATGGGCAGGGACACCTCCCACCAGCCCAGGGGGCTCCTGGTCCAGCCTGGCCTTGGGCACTGCCAGAGATCCAGGGGCAGCCACAGCTGCTCTGGGAAACTGTGCCAGGGCCTGCCCACCTTGTCAAAAAGTCCTTCTGCAGGTTTCTTGTAGCCCCAGAAAACGGGAGTTTAGCTGGAAAAAAGCATCAGCCCAGGGCAGTGCTGGGAGAACGGAGAGGGGAGGATGTGCAGCACTGGGGATGCTCAGGGCTGTTGGATTCCTGTTTGGGTGTGTTTTTTGTGTAAGAACAAAAACATTTCACATGGAAATGCCTGTCTTGGCTGACCTCTGGCAGGGCTGCTGATGCTGACTGGTAATGGCCTTTGCAGCTCCTGGGGCTGGAGCAGGGATCAAACAGCTCTGGCATGGAAGTGCTGGGCTGTGCTGCTGTCCCAGAGAAGCTGCTCTTTCAGGGAGAAGCTGGTTCCTCATCCCAGGCTTTGGATATGGGAAAATACGTGGGGAAAAACCCACCAGTATCAGAGGGTATAAACAGAATTAAACCCAAAGCTCCTCTGCTGCCCCAGCATCTCCTTGATCAGCCCCACACCCCAGGTTTTCCCCTCTTTTTTCTTACTGTATTTTCCTAGTTTTATTCTTTAAATGGCTGAGAGTTGCCTCTGATGCCCAGGCCTGAAAACCCTCCCAAAATACAACCTGTCCCTGGCTGCCCACAGGGATGCAGTCCTGCAGGGAACAGGCTCAGCCTGGGGTGCTGCTCCCTGCCCTCAGCATTTTGCCTTTCAGGTTGTCAAAGCCCATGCCTGAAACCTGCCAAAAAGTCAAATTCCCCGCAGTGCAAGGGAGAGGGATGTGTGGAGAGTTTGTTTTGCCCTTGACAGCAGTTCTGTGTTCCTGGGAATGCAGGGGGTCTTTGCTGAGGGTTCAAGGAGCCCACGTGCTCCTGTCCTGCAGCACCCCCACCCACTCCAAGGGCATTCCCGGAGCAAAAGCTGGACCAAAGCCATCCCTCCCTTCCCAAGGCAGTTCATGGCAGTGCCCTGGTGCCACATTTGCTGTCCCAGCTGGGCACTGCTGCTCTGCTGCCCCCACTGCAGCTTGGCCACGTCCCCACCTGGGCTTGGGAGAGCTGCCCTCCCCTTCCTGCTCCTGTGGTTGGTTTATGGCTTTGGAGATGTTCCTCCTCCTAAGTGCTTGTGGCAGGAGGATCAGGCTGCCCATTCCTCCAGGCTGGAGAAGTTGGAGCCTTCAGGCTGCTGCAGGGGCATCTCTTGGTGCCAGGGATGCTTGGGCAGGATTTCTCACAGTGGCTCCACGGAAGGGCGGGAGACACAACTGTGTTGGTTTTATCTGTGTATTCCATGAGCAGGAGCAGAACCTGCCAGCAGAAAGGCTATTTTTCAGCTCTTTCCATTTATTAAGGTCTCATTTGCTAAGATTTTTCCATGACAGAAGCCAAAGAGTGTTAAAGACTTGAAAAAAAAAAAAAAGAAGTGCCAGCTGCTTTGTGCTTTCACCCAGAGTGATGCAAAGCTGTCTGTTTAATCAGGGAAAAGGCACCTCAGGAGCTGCTGGGTGATGAGAGCTGGGTAAGGCCCTGGCACAGGCTGCCCAGAGAAACTGGGGCTGCCCCATCCCTGGGAGTGTTGGATTGGCCGTGCAGCAGCCTGGTCTTGTGGAAGGTGGGATGGGATGAGCCCTCCCAACCCAACCCAGCCCGTTCTGTTTCCCTGATGAGATCTTCAGATTTACCCCACCTGTCTGCAGAGGCTCCTGCTGGGATGGACGTGCTGTGCACAGCACATCCCTTTGCTTAACTTTGCTCTTTCTTTTGCCCTCCTGGCTGCTCCAAAGCCTGGCCTGTTCTGTTCCTGAGCGTGGAGCTCACACAAGGCCCCGTTTGTGCGAGCCTGCGCTGGGAAAAGCCAAGTTTGTCCAGGGGGAAGAATGAGACACTTGATTCACCCCCCCTGTGTGAGGCTGTGGGGTCTGGGAGCATCCCTGTCCTCCACAGGGAAGGCAAACACGGGCTCTGCTGGCTGGGAACTCCCAGGGTTCTGCTTTCCCTTAGTCTTGAATAAATGTTGCTCCTTTGGAAGCATTGCTGCATCTTCCCCTCATCTCTGTGGCAAACACAGTCATTGTGTCCTGATTTTTTTGCCTGTTTATTTTTTATTTGTTGTTCTTTAAACCCTACCGTGAGAGCTGTAGGTAAACGTGAACTATAGTTCAAAAAAGGTATCCAAGCTGTAGGTAAAAAAAGTTAGGTTTTTTTCCAGCATTCTTCTTAAAATCCAGAGAAGCAGTGACATAACCCAACAGGAGCTCTGAGCCTGCAAGTGTTTAAGGCCAGGTTGGATGGAGCTCTGAGCAACCTGGTGTGGTGGGAGGTGTCCCTGCCCATGGAAGGGGGTGGGACAGGATGATCTTAAAGGTCCCTTCCAACCCAAACCATTCCATGGTTCTGCGATCCAGAGCTTTGCCAAGTCTCGCAGCAAACAGTCACTGGTGCTTATGAAAAGCTCAGGCTCCAAGGTTAGATCTGGCTGGGTTTGTCTGGTGCAGCAGCTCGGGGTGTCCAGCTGTGGAGAGAAGGGCCAGATGTGAAAATGAGCAGTTGAATGTCTCAGACCCAATCCTGCCCTATAAATTGTGCGTCTGCAGCTGCCACTGCGGGCTCAGGCTGCTCTGCCGTGGCTCTGATCACTGTAACGCTGAATCCAGCAGGTTTTGATTTGGCTGTTCTGGGGAACTCTTTCTGCTGAGGTTTTGTGAAGCCCTGGGAACACAGCAGTGTTTCCAGAGAGGCTGTGGGTGCTGGCTGGGTGCAGAGCAGTCCTTGGTGGTGAGGCCAGGGCTCCGTTTCCCTCAAGCGTTGTGGAGTTGCTTTCTGAGATCTGCAAAAAAAAACCCAACAAAACTTTATGAATCGACCAGGAAGCCAGTAAAAATTAGTAGTAACAAGCTGATTTCAATGGAAATGGGTTTGCTGCTCTGCTGGCTGCCAACCATTTATGAGACTGGCCGGGTGCCGGGTCCAGCGCCGCATCCCTCACCCTCCTGCTGCTGGAAATCATTTGTGACTCCAAAAAAATAAATAACACTATTGTGGAGCTCTTTTTATGGCTGGGGCCTGAGCTGGGTGGCAGCTCTGCAGTTTGCAAGCCCTGCCTGGGGGCTCCCTGCTCCATCTCAGGTGGGTTCCTGTGGCTTGGCAGGGTGCAGGTGAGGACATGGGGTGGGAATTGTATCCGTGGGATGTTGGAGCTGTTCCTGGGTCTGACCCAGGGAAGAGCTGGGTCAGTGTGGCTGTGCCAGTTCAGGGGTGTTGGATGCTGTTGGGTGTTGTGCCAGTGGAGGTTTAGGATGGATATTTGGGAAGATTTCATCCCCACAAGGGCTGTGCAGCCCTGGCACAGCTGCCCAGGGCAGTTGTGGAGCCACCATGCCTGGAGGGGTGTAAAAGCCGTGTGGCTCTGGCACATGGGGACAAGTGGAATGGTTGGAGCTGCTGATCCTAGAGGGCTTTTCCAGCCTTACCCATTGTGGGATTGCTCCTGTCCCTGGTGGGGACATCCCAGCCTCCCCAAGCCCCAGGGTGGTGTCCCAGGCGTCAGGAGCTGGCTTGTGTGGAGGACCAGACCCCAGAACGGGCCCATTTCTGCTTTGGCTCATCTTTAAATACCACAGGGGTTCCCAGCATGGGAATTCATCTGACTCTTCCATTTGCACCAGGCCTGTGCAGTGCTTGCACAAAGGGGTGTGTGTGTGACTGAGGGGACTTCCACCCCAGCAGAGCAAGGAAATTCCCAGGAGAGTACAAACTGAGGTGAAGATCCTGTGAGTTCATGGAGCTGCTCTTCCCCCATTGCTGAGTTATTTGAATGGAAGGGAAATGTCAGCAGATTTATGGGTTTTTTTTAAAAAAAAAAGTCACTCCCACTTCACAGGTTACAGACTAGGAGCACATTGGGCAGCTTCTTCATCACTGGAACAAGAAAATTGGAGTCATTCTTTATTCCCCAGTAATTACAGGCATGTATTTTGAAATCTCCGTGTCTTTTCCATGCTGAATCGCCAGTGCAGACCTTCAGAGCAGGATTGAATTCAGCTGTGCTTGAAAGGGTCGGTCATTTGAGACTTCCAACATTAAAAGATCTTTGCAAATTAGTTTTGCTCTTGCCATGCTGAATTTGTTTGTGTAGAAAACCTCAGTAGATTTGGTATGTGCCTGTCTTTGAAGGGCTCTGCTTCAAAGGCTGCAGCTCTGGGTGTTTTATGTGCTGAGCTCTGCAGTCCCCCGAGCTCTGCTGCCTCGCTGGGAAGTGTCAGCTCATGTTAAACCTGCAGGAAGGAAAAGCTGAGCGTGGCTTTTCAAAGCTTTCAAGGAAACTGGATGCCCAGGGCTTATTCCTGTAGGAAACGGGTGCTGGAGCGGCGTGTGCTGGTGTGTGTCATTGCCACAGCCCCAAGAGTGGTTCTCTCCATGGCCCTTCCCTGGGGTGAGGGAAAGCTTCTGTGTGTTTGGAGAATTGGGGATACTTGGGCCCAGGAAATTCAGCTGAGATCTTGGCAGTGAGAACCAAACACAGGAGATTGAGTTGGACTGGAGCTGGTATTCAAACAAAGGTAAACAGTGAAAATAATATTGTGAAATTTCCTGATTCTTGGCTTGAAATCTGGTAGGTTTTTTTTTTTTCCAAAGAAATTGAATCTCAGAAGGGAAAATGGGAGAACCTGTCTCACATCCTGGACTTGTGAATGTTTAGATCAGGTCTGTCACCAAACAGGATTTGTTGGAGTGGGGCTGGAGCCCTTTCCCCTCCAGCCTGGTGTATCCATGCACATCCCAGCGGGCTGCACTGTGGAACTGATCGCTTTGAAACACAGAAACTGTGTAAAAAACCCCATAAAATGGAAGGTGCTAATGGAAGGGCTGAAGGCTGCCCCAGAGAGGGGCTGTCTGTGCCCAGACCAAGCTGTGGAAGTTTCTGTGAGTGCTTTGTCCACTGTGGGTTGCAGGGAAGGAGCTGCCCTGGCTGGGTGCATGCAGCAGGACCAGTGCAGGTTTAACTGAGGACAAACCAGGCAGCACCAGGACATTGCTGGGAGCCAGCAGATAATCCCAGCTCAGCCCCGGGCCAGATCGCTGGCGCTGCTTTCCCTGCTCTTCCCCCTTTGCTCCCTCTCATTGAGATTTCGACACAATATTATTTTAATCCCCATCCTGTCGCCCCTCCTCCTCCTCGCTGTGCCCTTCCCTGCAGGCTCTCTCCCCCCATGCAGGCTCAGAGCTCTCAATGAGAAGCAGCTGCTCCCAGAGCCCTTTCCCCTCGCAGCAGGGCCAGCCTGGCACCGCCTGGGTCGTGGCTGCCTGGCTCTCCCAGCCCACAGAGCTTCTCCTGCTGCCTCTGTCCTCTCTCAGTGGTGTTGGTACTCCTGGGATCTGGGGCTGCCTTTGGAGCCATCCCACCTTGGAGCATCCTGGGGTGGGCACAGGGAGCACCCAGGTTTGGGATGTGCCGTGGCACTGCCACCTCCAGCCATCGCAGCACGGCCCTGCTTGGATTAGAGGTTGTTGAATTTTGGCTTTATTTGTTTCTTGAGCTCTTCTGTGGGTCAGGCTGCCTCGGTGCACGTCCCTGGGGCTGAGTGTTTGGTGTGTGTTGAGCACAGGAAGCATTCCCTGGGGTTTGGAGTCATGTTTTCCACCCTGTTCAAACACCCAGGAAGGTTTTGGGGATCCAGGGGGTGCTGCCAAGGCAGGCAAGTGACTGAAATTGGTTCAGGCATTAACAACTCACATGTGCCAGCTGCAGTAGGTACCAAACTCCTCACATCAGCCTTCAGTGGCACAGGGCAGTGGTGAGGGTGGGCACAGGCTGGTTTAACAGGGATGGAGCATTTCTGGAGTGCCTGGGTGAGTGCAGCCACCTGAGGGAAGCAGCACAGGCTTATCTTGGAGCTTCTATTCCTTATTTCTCCTTTGAAGTTGTGCTTAATGCTTGTATCATGTGAATGACCTGAAGCAGTGTGTAGGGTGTATGAAGAGCAGGCAGCAGAAATGTTTTTCCAAAGCTGTGTCTTTATCCTGGATTAGTGGTGGCACGGGGGTGAGACTCTGGCTCCTGCTGTGAGTGGTGCAGTTGCACACACTGGAGGTTTGGTGGTCTCCAAACGCAAAGGCAGCAGTGAGTGTTGAATGCAGATCCACTCCCAGACTGGGAGCATCAGCTTGGATACTTTGGATTCATTCCCTGAGCTGTGATGCAGCAGACTGTGATGCAGAAAGAAATTCTCACCAATTCAGCATTTCACAGCTTCCAGAACAGAGTTTTTCTGACTAACTCAACCCAGCAGGTCCGTGAGAAAGGGGGAATGAGAAAACACTTCCCTACACATGCCAGAATTCCAGCGTGGCCCCTGGAGAGCTGTGGCCATGGCTGCCTTCCCCAGGTGCCACCCAGGCTGGTGGCACTCCCAGAGCTGGGGGAAATCCAGGCTGGCTCTTTGGAAATGCAGCAGCTCCAGCGCTCCCAGAGCGGTGCCCCTCTGTTGCAGTGAGGGCCTGGGTGTTTATTTGAGGGAAGAGCAGCTCAGCCAAACATCCTGCTCTCAAACTCAGAAAGATGCCTGCAGCTCTGCTTGTGTGCAGCCTCCAAGTGCTGGGCTCTGGGCATGGATGGGATTTGCAGGGAGGGTTTAGGCACAGCCTCCCCAGTTTTGGGGTTTCTGCTGCAGGGATTTCCTCATCATGGCACTGGAGAGCTGCAGCACAATTCCATCAAGATATCCAGTGTCAGGCAGGGAGCTGGATGTCCTGCAGGGCTCTGAAAGTCCCCTTCCCCAAGCGAGGTGTTGGAGCCCTGAGTTTTGAGTCAAAATAAAAATCAGTGGGAAGTGCCAAGTTTGGGGGGGGGAATCTTGGTTTTGGGTCAAAACCGCTGTGGTTTTGTTCCCCCCCTTGTTTCAATCCCAAGCACAGCCCTGCCAGAAACTTGGCTCAGCTTCCCCAGCAGAATTAGGGATGTATTTATGTTTCGGGGTTTGTCAGGAAACCTGAAACCAGGTGAGTTTGGCCAAGGCCAGGCTCTGGCTGGGACAGGGCTGCGAGGAGGAGCAGGACAGGGATGTGCCTCAGGGAGGGCACAACCAGGACTTATTTTTGTAGCCATTTCATAGCAACAGGGCTAAAATAGAGTTGTTGCTCTGCCTTCTCCATTGCACTGAAAGGAGACCCTTTTTCTGCTGAGCAGAGCCCCTGTGGTGGCTGGGATGGGGCTCTGGGTTGGTCCTTCAAGCTGCAGGAGAAATTTGTGGCAGCTCTTAGTTTTAACCATTGATTCTGAAATAATGGGCTCATGATAAGAGTTTTAACTTCACCCTGCCCTGCACAGCACAGCATTGTGCTTTTCCAGCCCCTGACATCCTTCAGTTGTGTAGGTGTAGCTTAATGCCACCACTTATACATCAATTCTGTGTCTGCAGGTAGAACACACCAATGTATTTATTCTCACAATCCATTTCTAGCTCCATTTCCTATCCAGAGTCACCAGGCAATGACACGTTGCCCTTAAGATTTGAATTCTCTTAGTGAGATGTTGTTTTTGCGTGTGATTAAAGAGCTAATAATGTTTTGGACCATTTTGATGGTGTTTGGGTAGCAATTCATGCACTTAATCTCAGAATAATACAGATGTCCATGTCTGAGATGGTTTTTTTAGATACTTAACTGCAGCCAACAGGGAGGAAGAGCCAGTTGAAGGGCACAATCCATCTTCTCTCTACAGAACAGGGCAGATAAGTTGTGTCCCCATCATTCCCTGCTGGGGAGTGCAGGTGGGGGGGTCTGGGCTTGTTCACACGGATTTGGGCTGCTGTGATTTATCCTCAGATCAGCTGAGCCAGCAGAGAGGATTTGGGTGGTTGTGAGCACTGGAAAAGAAAAGAAAAACCACTATTTTTAAAAGGGGAACTGTAGGATGTTGGCCACTGGAACAACCAGCAAGGTCCTCCCTGACTTCCCCCAGCACCATCTCCTGTTCGTGGCGGGTTGGGAGCGTGATGTCATGGGCAGAAAATAGCCCCTGTTGTTGTCAGAGTAAAAGTTGAATTTCTTGTAATCTCTGCCTGGGCTGCCAGCCCTTCCAGCCCTCCCTCAGCAGCAACCTGTGAGCACACCCCCAGCCCCTTCCTGATTGTTTTTCCAGCCCCATTACACAACAGCGCGTTTGTTTGGATTTGCAAATTGGTCCCGAGCAGTGTCAATAGCTGGAGATACACACAGAGGGGAATGGACTTTATTTGGGTTTTAGGGCCTTGGGAGTGAAGGGAGCCAAGATAAATAGGGAGTTTTATCCTGGGCCGTGTTAGCCAAACAGCCCTGGGAGCTCCTGGGGAGAGGTTCAGTGCAGAGCAGCAGGGATGGAACCGTCAGGGACCCCGGAGCGCCGGGCAGGACTCGCGGCTCATGAACGTCCCCTTGAGCCTGGGCTGTTGTTTTTGTTCCTTAATGATGGATTTACAAGGAAATAAGGACATCAGCAGCATGCTGGGTGACTGAGCCCAGTTATCTTCTGGCTTTGGAAACCACGCTTTGTTTGTTGAGCTCTGTCATAGGAGAAATTCAGATTTTCTTTCCTCTGCTACTGCTGCGTTGTCCTGCAGGAAAAACCTTGCCAGCATTTCCACTTTTAATTGGCTCGTGGCAGGTTTATCCCCATTTTTTCTGGATCTCTCTGCAGTTCCTCGAAGCTTTGTGGCAGAGCTGGGAGAGGCCAGGTCAGAGCTTCCTTGCATTGCTGGGCTGGAGCGTTGGGCTTGGTGGTTTCATGAGTTGTACCTCCCCAAAAAGCTCGAGGACTTCAGGTTTTCCTCTTCCTGGGTCTGTTTAAGGCACTGGTAGTGGAGCCTTGCTCTGTGTCCCCATGGGCAATTCTGACTTCATCACTGACAGCACCCTGGAGCAGCCTGAGGGCTGCTAAAAAGACAATTTGAACACCCAGGCCAATTTCTGTTGATTTTCAGCTAAGTACAACCACGGTGAAGTCAGTGGAGTTACTTTCAATTTCTGGTCAATATTTGGAGCAGAACCTGGCTGTGCCCATGTGCAGCATGGGAGGATTTATTTGAAAAAAAAAAAAAAAGAGGAAAATATGATGGGGGTTGGAGAACAAAGGGGGGTGGAGGATAAGACTCAGACTCCCTTGTTCTTCCTGATTTTTTACCGTCCGGAAAGAACTTTCCCTTTGGAAAGCAGGTTGCCTCAAGTGGCCCTGGTGGCTTGCTGAGGGCACTGGGTTATGACAATAAATAAAAGCCAACAGCACTTCTAGAAATGTGAGGAATGTGAAAATGTTTAAATGATTTAGTACCAGAAAACTTTATTTAAACATTTAATCGCAGAACACGCTTTCATCTTTAAAACATCAGTGTTTGAACTCCCATCCAAGTTCTTTCCAGACTTTCTATGTACTTCATCATATACAACAGCAAGCTGTGCTTTGCAGAGAGAATAAACTTCCAGTTCCCTGATTCCGTTTGTTGCTGTTGCCTCAGACGCACCTAAATTACAGTAGAGAAGCTGTTCTGGGGAAAAAAATGCTAAACATGTTATTTCCTATGTTAAATAAGGTCTCTTTTCTTTGAAGAATTGGAGCTGCTGGTGAGTGCTGTGTCCAAGCAAATCCCACAAAGCTGCAGTTTCCCTGTGGAAACCAGCCTGGATACAGATGTGTCCATCAGCACATGGGGGATTTTTCCCAGTGCAAGGGAATATTCACCTCTGGGGAGTTCATCTCCCCAAAAAGCACCAGGAGAGAGGCTGCCATGGCTGGGTGGCACTGGTTTGGACTGGTGAGGGCTGCAGCAGTGGGCTCTGACGAGTTGGGCTTGACTTCAAACCTTCCACAGGCACTGAAAAAAAAATCATTTCATTCTTAAAACGGATGAGCATTAGTGGATTGTTTGTGAATTACATAATTCTGGAGTGCAAGAGCTGTGCTTTGAAGAGGAAAAACCTCAGGGCTCCATGCACACCACCACCCAGCAGCCATCAATCCCCGATTGTTTTCGAGGGCAGCCACGCTGCAGTCACCCCGTAGCAATGACTCAGTGCACGTAAGCAGCTCCCTTTTGGGGTGAGCCCAGGGGATCAGCTTAGCAATGATTTTCCTGGGATTGTGACCTCAGGGCCCCTTGGGTGCAGCATTAGCATTGGAAATGTCCCTGTTTGTGTTCCTGAGCGTGCACGGCCAGGCCCTGCCGTGCTCTGCTGGGGAGATTTATGCTTCCTAAGTACATTGTAAAAGTTTTATAAAGTAGCTTAAATATTTACACAATAAGCATTTAAGGAAACAGTTATGCCTCTAAAGGAGCTGCTGATCCTTTGGGTCCATCAGACCATGGACATGAGGGTTTTTTAACTGTCTGACCTCCAGGAATTGCTTTTCTTTTCCACCTAACTGGTTTTAAGCAGGCAAACAAATGGAAACTCATACACATGAACCTATAAATAATGTTAATGACTGGCTTGTATCCTCAAAAGCCAGTAAATTTAGGAACACGCCGGCGAGCTGGCCCTTTGCTCACTGAAGGGTGGAAGGTGTAGCTGGGAGGATTCCTCCCCACAATCCCATCTATCCCTGCCCTCTGGCAGGGGGATCCATTCCCTGTGTCCTGTCCCTCCATCCCTTGTCCCCAGTCCCTCTCCAGCTCTCCTGGAGCCCCTTCAGGCCCTGCAAGGGCTCTGAGCTCTCCTGGAGCCTTCTCTTCTCCAGGGGAACATTCCCAGCTCTCCCACCCTGGATCCAAAGGGGCTCCAGCCCTTGGAGCATCTCCATGGCCTCCTCTAGAATTGCTCCAGCTCCATGTCCTTCTTTGCCTTGCACTTCCCCCAGCACAGCCACCTTGCTTCTGCTCCCAAATTTCCTCTTGCAAGGCTCCAACAATGCTGCATCTCCAGGGAGCTCCAAGGGGCCCATGCAGCCCCTTTTATTTCTTGCTTCATCCAGCACCAGGCTGTGACATTGCCTGGAATTCCCTCCTCAGGAGCTGCCCCATCCCTCTGTAAGGGTGGAATCCTGCTCTGGTTTGGGTGGGAAGGGACCTGTGAGGATCAGCAAGTCCAGCCCCCGTGGATGTGTTGAGGAAGGTTGGAGGGTCCAGAGCTGGAGCTTTGCTCAGTCTGCTCCAAGCAGAGCATCCCAGACCCCTTGGGTGACCTTTCCCTCTCGTTTCAGGCCAGCAGGGCATGGGGAGCCCTTGGCTGGGTGGGTGCTGAGCCCCCTCCCCAGCAGCACCCACCTCCCCTTCCCCTGAGCTTCCTGAGCCTCTCGGGGTTGGGTTTTTTCCTCCCGCTCGCACGGCAAACGGATGTTTAGATCCGAAAGGAAATGGGATTGCTGTTTGCTCGGCTCCTCCTGGAGCAAACAGCCCTTCAAAATAACTCCAGTGGCGTAAGTGCCAGGAAAAACAGCGAAGCCAAAACCTTGTAAGCAAATAATTGGCCTCTTTGTGAGAGGGCTCCTCTTCAGCTCCAAGTTTGCAGATCAGTGCTGCTCTTTTCACGTTTTGTTTTGAGGTTTTGCAATTCTTCTCAAAGCAAACAGATCCAGTATGTGCCAGATGGGTTTTACTGATCCCAGAGTGCTGCTTCCAGGTGATTCCCCTGGGACACGCAGAGCTTTTGGGTGGGAAATTGGAGTTACTGGAGCTGAATTCTGGAGCCCGGGTGCTGGGTGTTGGCCTGGAGGAGGTGGCCCTGAACGGTGCCCTCAGGGTGTCCTGTCCCTGTCCCTGCTCCTGCAGGGATGGCTCCTGCAGGGCCCTTGGCCGGGGCTGTGGGAAGAGCTCGGCTTCCCCACGCAGCCCAGCCCAGCCTGCCTGAGTCACCCCGGGCAGGGAAAGGCTCAGCAGGTTGGGAAAACCAGCTGGAAACTCCCTGCCTGCCCCAGGGCTCAGCTTTGCCCCACAGCTGCACCCTCCAGGTGGGAAAACGGGGCCAGGACCACCCTAAAACAGCGAGCCCAGAGGAGAACCAGGAGAGCTCCCTGGGGTGAGCACCTCAGGGGTTTCTTTGGGGTTCCTGCCACTCCTGTGGCACCCCAGAGGCTCGTGCAGGGGAGCAGGATGTGTTCAAAACACAGCAAGTGATGAAGTGTCACCCAGACTGAGCTGTTTCACAGCTCTGCAGCCATCTCATCCCAGATTTCAGCTGCTCAGCTTCCAGGGAAAGGGGTGGAAGGGGGGCTGCAGCCTCCCTGGGGTGTCCCTGAGCCCTCTTGGCTCTGAGGGATTTACAGACACCATCACCCACCAGCATCCAGGTGCTCCTGTGGTGGAAAATGCTGCATTTTTCAGGGTTGGTAGGTCTGACACAGAGGATGCAGGGGTGGCAGCTTGTCCTCCTCCCTCTTCATCTCCCTGTGGAAAAACTCGTTTGAGTGACGACTGCAGACACTGAGGTGAGGTACAGGGGGAACAGGTACTTTTTTTAAACTTCATTTTATTTTTTCCTTTGGAAATGCAGCCTCTCACAGCCATGCTGTCACAGTTAAAATAAGGTTTAAATTACAGGGCTGGCTGTGGCTTTTTCCCTTTCTTTCAGAATTTTTGCCAACTTGCAATTTACTTAATGAAATCCTGCTATTTCGTTTAACAGGGATATTTTTTGCAGATGTTGATTTAACCCAGCTTTATAAAATATGTGAACTGTGCAGTTTCTTTCCTATTTTTAACAATTAAAGATTCTAGTGCAGGACTTGACGGAGTTTATAACACCAATATCTGTTTGTACCATGTAGGAGTGGGTTTGGACAATGAGGCTTCCACATCATCCACAGCCCCATCGGATACAGTGTGAAATGCTGCAATAATGGGCAAAAATTACCCAAAGTGGGAATTTGTGTGAGCTTTGTGAATGTATTTCTGGAAAAGTATTCAACCCTGGTTTTACACCCAGTTATTCTTCAAGGTTTTTGCAGAGGGATTCTCTACATCCATGTGGATTCTTTATATGTGTGATATATATAGAATGAAATTAAAAAAGGGTCTGGTTCAGGCTGGTGACAAGCTGCCTTTTGAATGTGTAATGCCTGGTGTTTCCCCCAGTTTTTCTCACTTTATTTTTTAGAACGGATTTCCCGGAGGGAGGGGAGGAATCTGCTATTTCTCCTGCAGTGCTGAGCTGAGGGAGTGCAGTGTTGAACTCATTATCCCCAAGGATGCCTTCACGTGCTCCCTTAATCTCCCTGGCCTTGATGTACAAAGAGCCCGACCTGCTCCCCTTCCTCTCCTTCCCTTTCCCTCTCCATGGGAAGGTCATTTCTGTGCTGCTTCTTCTGCAGTTTCTGAGTTCAGCCTTTGCTTTCAGCCCCAAAACAGCTTGTGGAGGAGTTGCAGCCACAAACCCTGCATAGACCAGTCCTGAAAAGGTTATTTTTTTTAGCTTGAAAATGCAGTTCCACTGGCTGTGTCCTTGCTATAACTCACAGCATGGAGGGACAGGACACAGGGAATGGCTTCCCACTGCCAGAGGGCAGGGATGGATGGGATACTGGGGAGAAATTCTTCCCTGTCAGGCTGGGGAGGCTCTGGTACAGATTTTCCAGACAAGCTGTGGCGGCCCCTGGATCCCTGGAAGTGTCCAAAACCAGGCTGAACTGGGCTTGGAGCAACCTGGGATGGTGGAAGGTGTCCCTGCCCATGGCAGGGGTGGAATGGGATGAACTTAAAGCTCCCTTCCAACCCAAACCATTCTGTGATAACTCATTAATCCTTTTCTCCTAGAATATCCCAAGCAAAGCTGGAGTTGTCTGGGATTCATATTAGTGCAGCAGGACAGGATGTATTCCATGGAGTTCTCTGTGTATTTTGGCATTTTCCTATTCCCCCCCCCTTTTTTTTTTTAAAGAAACTGTGGTTTGTAGAAATGAAAACAAGTCCTTCTTGGCCAGGGAGGGTAATTGGTGTGAGTCACCTCCAGTCTCCGTGGTGAGGAATTTGGGAGATGACCCTGGGAGATGGGGACTTGCAGAGGTCTGGGCTGCAGTCATGCTCTTCAGTGATGGGGGTTTCATGCAAATACATTGATTTTCATCCCCCACCAGTTTTCTTGCTGTTGATCTGCACTTTAACAGGTTTTACAGTGCCGTTCCAGGGAATATAAAGATGTGACAGTCTGGCTCAATGATTTTAGAGCTACAGCTGTAACAATTCTACAATTCTTAGAAAAGATTTGATTGATCTTCAGGGATGGTCTTGTCCCAGGTTAGCAGAACTGGGTGCTCTGTGCACGCACTTCTCTGGGCTGCTGGTTTGTGGATTTGGCAGAGGAAGGGCCCCTCCATGCACACAGATGGCACAAGGGCTGTGTTTGTGGCACTCAGGGTGCTGCAGATCCTCCTGGAGATGCCAGCCCAGCATCCTCCCTGCTCCCCTGTGCATGTGAGGGACCGACCTTGGGGCTTAAATCCCGAGTTGCTGAAGTCATTGTTTAGTCTTTGCTTGAAGTGGGAGTCAGAGCCCGTGGATGCTGGCCACAAGCAGTGGTGAGTGGACCAGCTGCCTGCTTGGAGCAGGGCTGGGGCGGCCCCAGCACATGTTTACACACAATCCATGGAGCAGCTATCGGAAAATCTGGCGTGTGGGGGTGCCCACACAGCCCTGGGCACGTTGTAGGAGGGCAGGAGCCATCCCTGTGCTCCCTTCCACCTCTCCTGGTGGGATTCCTGCACCGGGCCCTTCTCATCCCTGCTCACCCCAATCCCATCCCAGCCCTTTCAATCCCTCCATCAGGCAGGAGCCCGAGACCTCCCCGTACAGGTTCAGCCTTTCAGCATGACCAGGTTGGCCAGCACACCAGAAGGATTTTCCTTGCAAAGGCCAGGCTGGCACCCAAAATCCTTTAATTCCCTGTAAAACCCCAGCAAATCCTCCACGAGCGGGGACTTGCAGGAGCCGTGGGCGTTGTGACAGCGGTGGCAGCCCCGCAGCCCTGGCTCCCTCTCGAGGTGCCTGCGCAGACAGAGAGGCTCGGGAGAGCTTTATCAGGAGCAGGATCTTGGCTTCTGGCCAGGCAGAGCAAAGCCTGAATTCCCATTCCTCTCACAGCCCCTGTCTGCTTCCCATATATGTGAGGGCACTGATACCAGGCTGGGGAAAAGCGCCTTTTTTTGGGGTTGCTGGGGAAGAATTATCAGATGAGGGGAAGATTCAGCTGGAGCCCTTTCGGAGAGAGGGGTGGGTTGGAATAGAGAACCCACAGCCTCTCTGGGGTCTGGGATGAGCCCTCTGGCACAGGGTTGGGTTCAAAGGCAGAGTTCCCAAGCTGAGGTCTCGCGTCTGCCTAGCACCAGACTCCACACCCAACTGGCCAAGGAGGAGCAAAGCAGCTCATTCCCAGTTTGTATGGAGGAAAGTATTTGTTGGGCTGCTGCTTGTGGCCCCCTCAGGGAGCCTCCTCTGTTGCAGGTTGTTTTCCAGGTTGGGGATGGTTTCCTAAAACTCTCTCAGTCCTTGATACTCCCGTGGAGCTGACGCTCAGTCTGCCCTTGAAGGTGTTGCTGTGGCTGCTGAGAAATCAGGGTGGCCTTGGGTTTTTTCAGCCCATTTGCTGCTCCTCACTTCACCTCTGGAAACCATTATTCTCAGGAGTAAATCCCGTGGAGGTGTGAGAGCAGGAAGAGGCTCTTGCTCCAGAGGGAATGGCTGGGACTGGAGCAGTGCAGGGTCTCAAAATCCGTCTGGTGGTGGTGTTTTGTTTGGTATGGCTTTGGTTTTCCTCCCAGCTCCACTCATTTCTGGTAGGAAACTAAAAATCTGCTGCAGCCGCAGCCTGCTCAGGGTCCTGTGTCCGGTGTGAGCTCTGGAGCCCAAAGTTCCCATTTCCCTGGTGTTTTGGGAGGTGGATTTTCTGTGATCAGCTGGGACATCTGAAGGTGGCCTCATGAAGGGGAAGCTGAGCGTTCCCCTCTGGAAATGGCAAGTTTGGGTTGTTCCTGGAGGGATCTGAGCTGTAATTTGGGGTTGGGCTGTGCAAGGAGGTGGTGATGGGCTGCCTGGCCTTTGCAGGACAGCCTTCCTGGTTTGGAGAGCTCAGTGCCCATGGATTGTCCAACAACTGGATATAAAAAGCAGCCAGTGCTGGGTCAGTGGTCCTGCTGCTGCTGGGGACACCCTGATGTTCTTGGGAAGTGTGGGAAATGAGGGAGGCTCAAGCAGCATCTCTGCAGCCTCCGCATGACATCCTCACCAACTCAGCCTCTGGCTTCAAAACCAGCTCCAGCACTCAGTGTCCCCTCCACCCTGGGAGAAGCCCCTTCCTTGGAGATCTTTTCCATCGTTAAGGATTGAGGATTAGTGCTGGTGTGAAGCAGCAGGGTTTGGTTTGGTGCAAGCACAGCCTCTGGCCCGTCCCCTGTGCTGAGGAGGTTCCCAGGCTGGGCTCCAGCGCCCAACGTGCTCTTTGCGAGCGGCGCGATGGAGGCGGGAAGGGGTGTTATTCCTGTTTCTCTTCTGAGGGACCTACTAATTAGTTTCTGCTTTTAAAAGGCTTTGAAGCGCTCAGCCGAAACTTCTCTGGGAGCGAAAACTATGATTATTTATATTTATCCCATTTTCCAGCGCCCCGGCCCCGCCGCGGCTCCGGCCGCTGGGAGGATTATCCCGCTGCCCCGGGGGAGGCTGACCGCACCCACAGCGACTCTGCCAAGCCAGAACGGCTTCCAAAGGCAGCGAGAGCCCAGGAGATCCCATTGGGCCGTCCCAGTCCTTGCCCATCCCACGGGATGTGGCTGGGGGTTCAGCCCCCGGATTGATGAGCAGCGGGAGCGGCGTGGGGAGAGGAGCCTTGGACATCACAGCTGTGGCTGGAAGGGAGTTCTGCCATCCTGTGATTTATGGGGTGATTTCTCCCAGATTCTCAGCGTTTTTCAGGCTCTGGGGGAACAAAAAAGGGACTGCACACGTGGTTGGGTGGAGGACCTGAAAATGTGTGAGTTCTCAAAGTGGGAAAAAAGGTGGTTTCCCCCTCATTTTTGTCCTGGCTTCCCTCACCCTGCTGCAGAGGGCACTTTTGGGAATGAACCTTCTCCCCTGTGAGTGGAGCTGGTGCCTTGCCAGGAGCAGGCAGAAGAAAAAGCCAATCCCAACCAGATGAGACACGGAAGATTTTGATCAAACCTCCGGATTTTACAGAAAATCAAACAGTGGGGACCTTCCCTCGCCCAACCTTTCCCCTGTGGTTTTCACCAGCTCATTTTTCTCCCCATTTTCCAGCTGGTTGGGGCACAGGGGTGGATGCTCAGGGAGATGCCAAGCACGACCCCAGGATTTTGCTGGGTTTGGGTTTATCCAGGGCTGGTTTCCAAGAGGGCAGAAGTCCCAGGCAGGCTGTGGTTGATGACAGCTCTGAGGCTCTCAGAAGTGGCAGCCAGCGTGGGCGGTGACGTTCGGGGCTCCTTTTGAAGCTGTATTTATATTGTTGTGTTCCCTGGACGTGCCAGGTGTAACGCAGGTACCTGGAGCTGGAAAAGCCATGGATGGGCCTGAAAGCTCTGAGCAAGACAGGCTGAGGTTAATGGAGACTGTTGGACTCAAAAACATTTTAAAAATATCACCTAAATCTCTGAAAACTTTGGCCTTCAGAAGGAACACATAAAAATGTCAGGGAAAAATACCCGAGTTGGGTTTTTCCAGTTTTCACCCTTGGCTGAAAAGCCCTTTCTAAAACAGGGGAGCTGGGGAGAAAAACAGTGCTAAAATACCTTAAAATCATGTTCTGGACTGTGGATTTAATGGCCAGGGAAGGTCCATTAGAAGCAAACTCCTTGAGTTTAGCTTAAAAATAAGCTAACTGATGATGACTTCCAAATTTCCGGGCAGAACTAAACATGGCATGTGTTTTGCTTTGAAGGATATAAAAAAAAATTAGCATGAGCTGATGATTTTGCAGAGTGATTTCTTTTATGCAGAGAAAATTGTTTTCATCCTCATTCTTGGCATTGGCTCCTTGTCCTGTGTTGCTTTTGTTTCTTGGGCTGCCATGGAAATGTCCCCCTTTCCCCCCAGGCCTCTCCACACACCTCTTGCCCCGGCTCTGGTGCTCGTCAGACCCTTTTTTTTGAACTGATTTAATTAATTAACCCAGCGCAAGTGTTCCTCGGAGTTAATCATCTCCTGGGTGAACAAATTAAATCTGCTGGAGGAGGAGGCTGGGGAGCAGCAGAGCTCTGCTCCAAGGGAAGGCCTGGAGGAGGAGGATGGTGGACATGGTGGTGGGGAGGGCTCTTCTCAGCTGTCTTCCCATGGTTTTTTGGGATAGAGGAGCTGAACTGGTGTCCATGGCTGCCCAACAGCCACATCCAGCACGAGGAATGGGCCTTGTGGGGGAGACCCGGCAGTGACAGCAGTGACACCAATTAATGACAACATAAAATCACATTCTTGTTTTGTAGTTGAGATGGAAGCTGAGCTGAATCCTTACATTCAGTGGAGTAAACCAGAAACCAACACCAATATCTGTTTGTACCGTGTGGGAGTGGGGTTAAATGATGAGGCTTCCACATCATCCACAGCCCCAGCAGAAACAGTGTGAAATGATGCAATAATGGGCAAAAATTACCCACCTGCCTTTTCCCCCCAGGAGCTCATTGTCCTGCTGTAACAGCACCTTCCCTGGAGAAACCAAGGAGCACTTAGGGAAGGGGACTGAAGTGTCCTGTCCTCACCAGGATTTTCACCTGGAGAAGCTCCTGCCCAGCCTCCTGTGTCTGTTCCCTGCTGGGGTTAGGATGTTGCCCTAAATACACACAGTGGGGCCAGCATTGGGGTGCTCCCGTGGTGGGACTGAGATGGGGTCCCCAACCCCTCCAAGGTGCCCTCAGGGTGTCACCCACAGCTCCCCTGAGGATGGGCAGCCAGCAGGGGCTGGTTTGTGTCCCCTGAGGGGCCCCCCATGCTGGGGACAGCCCCAGCCTCTCCCCAGCCCAAGGGGCCGTGCTGGGGTTGGTGCTGGTGGCAGGGGGGCTCTGGGGGGCACAGTGATGCATTCCAGCTGCAACTTGTAAGGCTGAGGTATTTTAAGTATATTGGCTTAAAGAAAATGGTTGTGAGCTTTGCTGGGGCAGATTGACAATTAATTTCTCTTTTTTTCTTTCTTTTCTTTCTTTTTTTTTTTTTGTTCTTTGTGGGGCCATAAAAATTCCATTTCTGCTGTGGAAAGTTTTAACCCTTCCTTACCCTGGCGCTTGTTTCCAGGGGTATTAATGGGGGATTATTTTAACTGATGGCTCCCCAGTGAACTGTTAATAGATTCTGGGGAAATGTGTGTGTTCTTTGTGCTGGGCTTTTTATCTGGACTGTGTTCACAGTGACCTGTGTATGGCTGTAACCTTCCTGCTTCCCTGCTCCTGTGTGTTGGGCAGTGTAAATACAGATCTGTGCTGTGGCAGAGGGGAGGAAAAAGACTGAGCATGGGTCTGATAGTCCAAAAGTGGAGTAAAAGTGAATGGAAAGGTGTTGAGGCAGGGAGTACCTGAGCTCCATGGCCAGTGGAGTGTGGAGCTGCCCTGTGACACAGGAGTACAGGAGGGAGGGACATGGAAACGGGGAGTGGTGGGAGGACTTTGGAATATCCTGCTTCATTTCCAGGTTGCCCAGATGTGCATTCAAGTCCCCATCACATCTGGAGAGTGCAGTGATTTATTTTTCATGTGCATGGTCTTCCATGGGCACCTCTTCAGTGTGTTCTGAGAAGATCTTCCTTGCAGCCGTGTATTGAGGGGGCCATTTGACCTGCTGGGAGGAGGTTTGGTGGCTTTGGAAAAGCCAAGCAGTGAATCAGAGCCGTTTGTTTCATGTGCTCCATGATCTGCCCATGTTTTCCATCCTGCTTTCAAGCGCAACATCAAGCAGTGGGACTGTGCAGCGTTTTGTTTTGGAAAAAAGCATCTTTCTTTTCTCTTTTAAAGCACTGCTTTGAACTTTACTGGCATAAAACGCTGTCAAATCACAAATAGTCTCAAACCTCAAGTTATTTTCTTTACCTCCACACTCTGCAGGGAATGACAGCAGCAGTGCTGCTAACGCCAGGAGGATTTACAGTGTTTGCTCTCTGCATTTATTCCCAGAGCCAGATTCCTTTTGCCTGAGCCATGCAGGAGCCTTTTCCCTTTAAATTCTGGGCTGGATTCTCCTATCTTGTTCCTTTATCTCTAATTGTTTGAATTCACTCTGGGATGTGCTGGGAGGCATGGAGGCATCACTGTGTGGAGGAGCAGTGGTGGAGGAGTAAACACAAGGCAGAGTTTCAGCCCCTCCATCTGATGGATGAAGGTGGCTTTGATGGAGGAGATAGCCCTGACGCCAGCCCCTCTGGAGCTGCTACAAGTTGTAGCTGCCTACAATGATAGTTGTTAAAAACCCCTCCTGTACCACTGCGGGACTCAAATATTTTCCTTTCTTCAAAAAGAACGCTAACAAGCCCGCCTCTGTTCCAGCAGAAGTGGGAGGGGGGGAAAAAAACAGAACAAAAAGTGGATTTTCTTGTCTGTGCATAAAGGGCAGCATGGAAAAAAAGAGGAGGGAAAAGTGGAATATTTATTTAAAAGGCAGAGGAGGAGGTGGTGGTGTGCCGGCCGCCCCTGCTCTCTGCAGAGTGGTAGTGGCTAATAGCTGGAGGCGAAACTAATACTTGGCAGGGGATGAGACACAGCACAGGCCCCCCTGATTTGGGGGCTTGCTGAAGTGCTTGTTTTATGTCAGGGCTGCGGGATGAGTTCATCTTTGCAGGAATTGGTTGAGTGCACTGGGAGATAAAAGGAGGGAGAGGAACCCACCGCAGCACGGGGAGCGCTGGGAGAGGGACCCTGCGACAGCTTCCTGCGGGCAAGGGCTGCTCAGATGAGCCTTGAGCTGTCCCCTGCTAGGGGGTCACTTCCCTCTGGGTCGCTTTTTTTGGATTTTAAAGACTTTCCTCTCCCTTGGCCAGAAGAAGTCGGTTGAAAGGAAACTTCTCCTTTCTTGAGGTGCTGTTACCTAAACTCACATCGTCGCCTGCTTGAAGGAGCACAGGAGTTCTCCAGGAGTGCTGTGAGCTGGCACTGCCAGGCAGGGGCTGTGGGATGGCAGAGATGAGGAGCTCACTGGCAGGGGATTGCATTCATGGATGGATGAAGTTCCTGCCTTAAGTTGCATGGAAATGCTTTTAATAAAGCTATTTCAAATGCATGTGAAAATCACCCATGTTTCCATGGATGCTTTTGCTTAGATATTTCCCAGTTCCTGGAAAGCAGAGATGGCACCAGGGCTGTTGGCACCTCCAGCAAAATATTTTTGTAGGATAGGCACCGTTTTCCTCCAGCTTTACTTTCCCCCCCCTTGTATATTAATTTGCACTAAACCATGAGAAACTTCTATTTAAATGTTTATTGCTGACTGTTCCCCTGATTAATGGAGCTGCTGGGGACACTGGAGGTTTGAAGTTGTCCCATCCTTAATCTGTAAGGGAAATGCAGGGGCTGAGCAGTAGTTTCTCAAAAATGTAATAACAAAACCAACATAGCTAATGGGCATGGAGGGCTTTGAGGAGGTTGGGAGGTTAAACAGATGCAGAGCTCAGTAATTGCTACCAGCCTCCAGCCCCGGCACATGAAAGGCTCTGAGCTGGTGTGTAGCCCCCAGATCACTTGAGTGGGACAACAGCAAAGTTCAGTGTTTGGGGAAAGCTTTGAGAAGGCATTGGGAGCATCTGTAGGATATCCCAGGGGAAAAATGACTGTGGAAACTGGATGCTGTGGAAGATGGATGGGGCCCTTAGCACCCTGGTTTAGTGGAATTTGTCCCAGTTGATGACAGAGGGATGGACTGAGATGGTGTCCCCCAAAATGTGACTTGTGGTGGGTGAAGGGGAAAAAACTGACATGGTCCCCCCAAATGTGACCTGTGGTGGGTGAAGGGGCTGCTTCAGGCTGATGAGCATTGCCCACAGCAAAGGGCATCCTGCTGCCTGCCCGCCTGCCCCATCACCCCCTCCCCCACGGCCCTCCCCTTAAATTTGTATAGTTACAACTCCAGTTAAACTCCAACAAAGCTGCTTAATTCAAAGCTGGTTAATGGGGAGGGGAGCCCGCTCTCCTCCGGGGTAATTTGAGCCTGAAAAGAAGCGGGACTGGAGGGCTGGGCCTGAAATCCGGTGTGTCAATGGGGGCTCTGGAGCAAAATAATGGCATCACCCCGCGGGCGAGTTAATGGGACATGATGGCACGGAGGCACCGGGGTCAGCAGGCCGCGGGCACGTGAGGGATTGTCAGGGAGCTTAATGCCGGCCACGGAGCACAGCCAGCCAGAGCAGAGCTCCTTGCTGGAAATTCCACGGCGGTTTTCCCTTAACCGGTGCGTTAGGAACAGGAACGATGTTCAGCAAGTGGTTAATTCGCCCTCTTTGGGGCTCCTTCTTTTCCTGTCTTCCTTCTGGAGACATCATAAATTCTGGAGGCATCATAGATTAAACAGATTTCTGGCAGCCTGCGTCCCTCCCGTCTTCCCTGAGTGTAATTCCTAGAAAGAAGAGACATCTCTCATTGTCTGGAGAGAGAGTTCCAGTGGGTTTTTAGAAGGACATGTATAGTTCATAGCAGCTACTCCCCCTTGGCATGAAACACTTCCTCAGATTTCATGTTCCCCGTGGGAACATCAGGGTCGCTGTCAGAGAATATTACACCGAGGAGACACCCAGCGGGTCACTCATCCAGGCACATCCTGGACATCCCCAGGGTCAGCTTGGCACAAGTTGGGCTTGAAAGGTGGGGTTACAGGGGTGCTGGGGAGCCACCAGGCTCAGGATACCAGGACAGTGTCTGTATCAGCTCCAGTGGGAGGAGTGCAAATATCCTGAGGACACGCAGGCCCAGCTGTGGATGCAGGGTTGGACATTAAATGGAGAGAGAGATGTGCTGAGCTCATGGGAGATGGTGGGTGTTCTCTGGGGTCTCCATCCTGGGCTTGAGCCACCAGTCTTGGTGGTATTTGACACAACTGAAGACAGGATTTGGGTTGAGCACAAGCTTTGGGTTGAAGACGGACTTTGGGTTGAGCACACATTTTTGGATTGAGTACACACTTTGAGTAAAACAGAACTTTTGAGGTGAACGCAAATTTTGGGTTAAATACAAGTTTGGGTTGAACGCAAATACAGGGTTGAACATGAAGTTTGTGTCGAACACAAGTTTTGGATTGAGCACCATGTTTGGGTTGAACACAGATTTGGGAAGAGCACAGAATTTGTGTTGAACAGAAGTTTTGGGTTGAGCACAGGTTTTGGGCTGAGCATGAACTTCAGGTTAAATACAAGTTTAGGTTGAATGTGGAGTTTGTGTTGAACACAAGTTTTAGGTTGAGCATGAACTTTGAGTTAAATTCCAGCTTTGGCTTGAACACGGGTTTTGAGTTGAGTGTGAAATTTGTGTTGAGCACAAGTTTTGGGTTGAGCACCGTCTTTTGGGTTGAACATGAAATTTGTGTTGAACGCAAGGGCTGAGTTGAGCGCAAGTTCAAGTTCTCACGGAGCAGAGCTGATGGGCGTGAGGAGCTGTTTCCCAGGCTCCACCCCTGTGGTTCCCCAGGTGAATCCCAGCACTCCTGACTCCCTCTCTGTCCCCACAGATGCCAGCACGTCGCCCGATGCCGTGAAGAGGAGCCATTGGTGCAACGTGGCCTACTGGGAGCACCGGACGCGCGTGGGCCGCCTCTACACAGTGTACGAACAGTCTGTCAGTATCTTCTACGACCTACCTCAAGGAAACGGCTTCTGCCTCGGACAGCTAAACCTGGACAACAGGAGCGAGACTGTGAGAAGGACTCGAAGTAAAATCGGCTACGGGATTTTACTGAGCAAGGAACCGGACGGGGTGTGGGCCTACAACCGCAGCGAGCATCCCATCTTCGTCAACTCCCCGACACTGGACATCCCCAACTGCAGGACTCTGATCGTGCGCAAGGTGATGCCGGGCTACTCCATCAAGGTGTTTGACTATGAGAAATCCTGCCTGCTGCAGCACACGGCCGAGCTGGATTATGCAGACGGGCCCTACGACCCCAACAGCGTCCGGATCAGCTTCGCCAAGGGCTGGGGGCCTTGTTATTCCAGACAGTTCATCACGTCATGTCCGTGTTGGCTGGAGATCTTACTCAGCAACAACCGGTAACCCTCCGAGGAAAGGAAAACATCAACGGCAACAAAACACACACACACAAAAAGAAAAAAAAAAAGAAAAAAAAAAAAGACACAGACTATCCCAAATATCATCTACCTAGATTTAATATAAAGTTTTATATATTATATGAAAATATATATTATACTTGTAATTATGGAGTCATTTTTACAATGTAATTATTTATGTATGGTGCAATGTGTATATGGACAAAAAACAGAAAATGCACTTTGGCTTATATAATTCTTTCAATACAGATTTTTAAAAAAAAGAAAAAAACAACAAAAATTATACAGCAAAAATAGGAGAAAGCCCTAATTTTGATGTATGGTTTTTTGAAAAATTATTAATACCCAGACAAAAAGCTAATACCAGTCACTCATTGATAATAAAGTATTCGCATTATGGGGGGGGATTTGTCTTTTTTCTTCCCCCCCCAGCTGAAGTTGGCAGCAGTCAGGGGGGTTCCAGGGGGCAGCTGCTGTCTCCCATCTCAGCCAGGACCCTGGAAAAGCAATAAATGAGTTGGAAGGCTGCAGCTGGCTCCAAGAGGAGGGTGAGTGAGGCCAGTTGGAGTGCCAGGGAGCACTGGGAGGAGGTGAGAGGAAGATCTGTAGTTCTTCTCACCCAGGGCTGTCTGACCTCTCTGATAACACAGAACGTGGTGAGGACGAGGGTGTACATCCATGTTTGTGCAGATTAATCTTCATCAGTGCTAATCAGTAGGTCTTGGAGAAAAGCAGAATATTGCACAGCCACAAAGCTGCCCAGCAGGACCAGTTTGGATTTCTGGCCTTACCCAGGGGTTGTCTGTGAGCCTTGCACATCCCAGACATGTTTGATGGTTGAGAAACAAATGGAGGTTTTGGACAACTCGTGGTTGGGTGGATCCTCCACTGGAGCATGGCCTGGATTTTGGGAACGTCTCCAGTGCCTCGGAGGAGCCACGAGCAGCTTTGTCCCGTAGATCTCCCAGTCTGTCATCCAGGCAATAAATGATCCAGGAGTGTTTGGGAAGAATATATTTACTCTGAGGAGCAGCTGCAGCCAAAAAAATGTCCTGGTCAGATGTGCCTGTCTCAGCTGATTTACTCTGCCTGGAAATCCTGGATAAAATCAGCTCCTTTGCTCTGACTTGTGCTGGGCCTGGCAGGGGCAGGTTGGACACAGGCTTTGCTTGGTCAGGGAAGTTATTTATTGCCAGGGAGGAGCTCTGCCAAGTCCTGGAGTTCTGCTACAATTCCAGTCTGTGCCTTTGATTTCCATAAAATCCCAGCCTCTGGAGCCCAGTGACTGGGAAGCTTCCAAGGTTGCAGAGGATGTTTTTGTCACCTTCATATTCACAGAGAAAAATATTCAATGAGACCTTAAAGGGTTAAATATTGCCTGAATTTACCACTCAAAAGCCCTCCTGGTTCATGTCAGGGTCCTGCATTTTGGCACCTGGCTCTGATGTTCCTGCCACAGCCACGAGTGAGGATGGGGAATCACAGAATTGTGGAATCCTGGAATGGTTTGGGTTGGAGGAGACCTGAAATGCCACCTTGTTGCACACCTTCCACTATCCCAGGGTGCTCCAAGCCCCGTCCAGCCTGGCCCTGGACACTTCCAGGGATGGAGGAAGGTGGGGGCTGCATCCCACAGGGAAACACAGGAACCTGGGTGGATGCTGGAGAGATCTGAGCAGGGAATGTTGCAATGACATTCCTGCAGTCATTTTTCAAATTATAACCATATTTGATGTTTAATTGGGACCACATTGCTTGAATTCCTGCAGCATCAGTATTAATACTTGACATCATTAATTTTTGTTTGTGTTACAGCCATTCTTAGGGAACGGTGTCAAAACATGTCACTCTCATTTAAAGCAGCTTTCAAGAGCTTTGCAGGGTTTTTTTTATCCCTTTGGCTTAGGTTTGGTGGGTCCTGCCAAACCACCCACCTCCTTTGCTGTATCACTTTCACACAGTCTATCAAGAGGCCATTTTTATGTTTTGGGGGCTTTTAAAAGAGATTTTGCTCAATACTGTCCTCATTTTACCTGGGGAGCACCAGCAAACATTGCTTTTTTTGTTTCATTTTCTTTTCCCCAGCATTTCCCACACCACATTCACACCTTTGCTCCCCGTTCTCCTCCTCGTGGAGCAGTGCCACCATTTTCCACTTTCTACCCACTTCATCCATAATTTTGGACAAAACAGCACCAAGGACAGATTTGAGGGTTAACTCTGGACTTTCCCTTGTGCAATCCACTGATGGTGCTTAATTCTCTTTTTTTCATTACTCATGTGCTTCCCCAGGAATAAATCTGGAGTTTTATTTCAGTTGACAGCAGGGCTTTAAAGGGAATAAAAAAGGATTTTATGGTGAGGCAACAAAATATGACATCAAGTATCCTTTTCTGTCTCATTTTGCCCCTTTAATACCTTATAATCATTGAAACTTACAACTCTTTAAAGGAGCTTTAGGACTTCAAAGCTAGTGAGCTGCACACTGGACTCTCTCAGAGCTCAGCTGGAGCCTTCCCTGCAGTGGGGATGGACCTGGGGCTGGGAATTGTCACCTGGGCTGGCTGTGGGTGGAGGGCACTGCCGTGGGGAAGGAGGAGTGAATTCCCTGCCAGGTTTGCAGGAGCAGCTGGGCACGGTGGCGTTGATTAAGGAGCTGATGGGATCCTGCTGTGCAGCACCCACAGCTGCTGCTGATTGCCCCAGCCCTATTGTCATGGTTTGACACTGGCACAATGCCAGTGCCCCATGAAAATATACTTCCCTGGTGTTTGCTGTGAGATGTGACCAGGAAATAAGCAAAGCAGGCCTCTAGCTTAGAAAAAAAGGTTTATTAACTAAACTACAAAAGGAAAACACACACACACACACCTGGAAAATGAAAACTCCACAAAAACATTTCCTCCTCCCCCCACCACATTTCCAATACATCTTCCAAATTTCAGCTCTCCATCCATCACCCTGTAAATACTCAATTCCAGTCCATCAAGAGGAGAGGAGTCCTTCTTGGGGCCACGGTGACCTCTTCCTTGCATGCCCAGTGCTCTCACCATGTGCATGGAACAGAGCTGCTTCAAGGGTTGTCCTTTTAAGGGTGCTTTGACCAGTTCCAAAAAAAGCACAGTTTCCTCTCACTCTCGGGACCTCTTGTCCCCCCCATACTTGTCTACCCCCTGGGGCCGGGGGGTCTCCAAACTGAACCCTCTCAAGTTCTGAGCCATCGCCTCCCCCCTGCA
>NW_005054366.1:2308851-2330511 GCF_000277835.1 Geospiza fortis
TCTCGGGGCCTCTCTCCCTCTGTCTCTCCTGGGGGGGGGCTGCCCAACGCCTCCTGGTGCCCCCACCACCCTTCCATCCTGAGGGGTCAGGCCTACCTCTGCCGGGCCGCAGGTTTCCCCTCCCCGCCCAGCTCGAAGCCGGGCAGGGGAGGCCTTGCCTCTTTGCTGGCCGGAAATCAAAGAGAGAGCCCAAGGGAGTGCTCTGCTTCTAACCCCTGTGTGCTCAGAGGCGCATCCACCCTCAGTGGCCAAGCCTGGTGTCAATTTAGAATCTGAACACCTATTGGCCTCTGGCCACTCCATTCCCAGAAAACCTGTTTCCTGTAAACCCACCACACCTATAAAAGCAGGATGGCCTCAGCTGTGCTCCTTTCTGGGCTGCCTTCTGAGCTTCTTCACGTGGGATTTTCCTCCTTTCTGCAGGAATTGTGCTCTCCCAGTACCTGAAGTAAGTGGAACATTCCCTGTTGTTGGGTCTGTATGGTGTTAGAACATTTTAAGGGTAGAAATTAAAGAGCTCCCTCACAGGCGGGTGCTGGCCTGTGCTTGGTCTGATCTGTGGGGTCTCTGTGGCTCCTTTCGAGCTGGAGCTGGCTCAGCTTTGTCCTGAGGAGGCTGCTGGGTCACCCCTGTGGTTACAAATCACCAGGGGCCTATTTTGGGCAGTGCAGTGGGGAAATGAGGGTTTTTTTTCCTGTAGCAGTGCTGGAACACCCAGGGTCACACTAAGCTCAGGGAGTTCTGAGCCTCTGCTGTTGTGGTGCTAAGGCTGGGATCCCGGAGCAGCCCTCGGGGCCAGGGCAGGGATCCCTCAGAGCCCGGGGCAGGGATCCCTCAGAGCCTGGAGCTGGGATCCCTGAGCAGCCCTCAGAGCCCTGGGCTGGGATCCCTCAGAGCCCTCGGGGCCGGGTTCCCTCAGAGCCCGGGGCTGGGATCCCTCAGAGCCCTCGGGGCCGGGTTCCCTCAGAGCCCTCGGGGCCGGGTTCCCTCAGAGCCCTCGGGGCCGGGATCCCTCAGAGCCCTCGGGGCAGGGATCTCTCAGCTGCCCTCGGGCCTGGGGCAGGGATCTCTCAGCAAACACAGCTTTGTCCTGGTGCTGAGGGCCCAGCTGGGCACTGACTCGGAGGTGCTCTGCTTTATGGGTGAGAGGGGATGGTTTCATTGCAGGACAGAGCTGTTGGGTGGGTTTGTGACTGTCACCCCTCCCAGGCAGTGACTTCTCAGGTGGAGCTGCCCCAGGGCACGGCCTTGGCAGGGAGCAGGCAGCTCTCTCCATGCTGCAGCAGAGCCTGGGGTGGGTGGAGTGGCTCACCTGGCTCTCCATGGGTCACCTGAGGGGTGGTGGGACAGGGAGATGTTCTGAGCTGGTGGTTGAGCAGTGAAACTCATGGACAGTTCTTCTGTGAGTGCCAAGGCTTGGCTGGAGGCATCAGCTGGGTTCTCCTGGTGGTGTGGGTGTACCCCAAGTCCGCTCCAGTGGAAGTCCTGAATTAGTAATTCTCGTATTGGGCCTGAGTCCTTGCAGGCTTTGGTGTGTGGGCTGTGTTTATTTGATAGGATCCTCTTAATTTAGCAATAATGGGGTTTAAGTCTGTGCACTGGGCTGAGGAGGAGCGTCCAGTTGCTGCTGGTGGGTCCCAGAGGCTGCTGCTCCTCCTGTGAGCAGATATTCATCATCCCAGTCCTTGACTTCATTGCTGCTATGACTGAGAAATGCTTTTCAGCAGCCAGAATGGAAAAGAAATTATTGCTAAATTCATCTACTTTCAGCTCTTCTTTAAAAAGAGAGGCTGAGAGCCCTTTGTGGCACAGGCCTGGCCACAGTTTTATGGAGGCTGCCAGTCTTTGGGCAATAATCCTCCTTCTCAGGGCTTTATCTCCACAGTGGAAGTGGAGGGACTTGTTCAATTCAGAGCTGGAATTCAAATTCAGGACTCTGTGTGGGCTACCAAGGCAAAGGACAAAATTCCCTGTTGGTATAGAGAAGAGAGCTGAGGTTTGGTTTGGGGTGTGATGCTGCTTGGCTTCATGGGCTGTGAGTGGTGGAAGGTCTCCAGCTCTTTGGGATGTGTGTTAATGCTTTCAGCAGAGCTGCTCACACACCAACCTGTGCTTCCCAAAGCCCCGGGTGCTCCAGGCTGGGGCTCTGCCTGCTCTGGAGTGGGATTGAGGTGGAGGAGGAGCTTGAGTGGTGCTGGCTCAGAGGATGGAGCTGCTGGTGCCTCTCGGGGGTGTGGGATGAGCCTCAGGAGCCAGAGGGGGGTTCTGAAGTTTTCCCTGACAAACACCAGGACAAAAAAAAAAAAAAATCTCTCTCATCCATCCCAATGCCTTGTGGAGAGAGCTGGTGAGGGGACAGGGCTGTGGGGAACTGCTGCTGGTGCAAAGCATGGCAGGGGGTTTGGGGAGAGGCTGGTGGTGAATCTGCTGCTCCCTGGCTGGTTTAAGCTCAGCTTTGGAGGAAATGGGAGTTGGGTGCTGCAGAGCTGTGCTGGGGAGGGGAGAGCCTGTACGCCCCCCAGTGTGTCCTGAGCTGTCTGGTGGGAGAACAGGGTCTGCTCTTGTGAGTGTCCAGCAGGGACCACGACCTTCCTAGAAAGCAAACATAAGGATTCACCTCCATGTCCCCTCACCTGGGGTGGGCTGGGGGCTCTGCAAGGGGGCCCACGGCATCACTGGCTGCTGGGTGATACCTGGGGCTGGTCCAGCACCCCAAAACTGCATCCAGGAGCCTGGCTGAGTGCAGAGCATCCCGAGCTATTTCCTGTGGATAACTCCTTTTGCTCCCCTCAAAGGTCTTGTTTTCTGTCTGGGGCGTGATGAAGCATTACTTGCTGCTTTGTGGATAATCCTTCCTATATTCCTGATTTATGGATGTGCTGGTGTGATGCACAAAGTGGCATCTGTGCTCTGCACACTGTGGGAACAACCCAAAATTGCTCTGAAACTCAACTGGCTTACAATTATATTGGATTCTATTAAATTAAAACACATAGCACATATATTACACAATAAACCACAGCTATTTCATGGATCAAATTAAGTTTTATTTGGGCAAATTACAACCTTTCTTACAGTTGGGCCTTTGTGAAACCATTCCTTTTTAATAAAAACAGGCATTTTTGGCAAATGCTCTTAAAGTGTGCATTCCCAATAATTGCATATACTGTTGCTATTCTTTCTGGGATATATGTGGCTAATTATCTTCTGCTTAGGATAGGTTTAAATGAGTGGGATCTTCCCTTTGCTCCTCCCCCACACCTCCCTTCTGCTGGAATTTCTTAGTGCTTTCCATTTTTATTAGCTTGGCTATGGAAGAGAGCAGAGGGGAAAAAAAAAAGTCTTCTCATTAAAAGCAGGAGTGCTTTTCCCGGAATTTCTTGGGGAAATGTGACTCTCCCAGCCTTCCTCCAGCCCTGCCACGGGGCTGAGGGGGACAAAGCTGCAAATGGACCTTGGGGAGTGGCATGGAGCTCTGGCAGGGTGGTGGGAGGTGCACCCCACTTGTGGGGGCTGGGGGAGAGGCAGAGCTTTGAGAAAATAAAGGAGTTTGTTGAGGAGGGGCTTGGGGGGCTCCAGCTGCTGTGGAATTGCATCTGGGGGTTGGATTTTCCTGCTTGCCTGAGAAGATGCAGCTCTGGCTGTGGCTTTGAGGCTGGGACATCTCTGGGGGCTCCTCACTGAAGCAGGGTTTTGGTGCTGCTTCCCTGCAGGGACAGGAGGGGCTGTGGGGTGGCATTCAGACCCCAAGGAATGGCTTTGGCAGGGGCTCATCCTCACACAGGTGTGGTTAAAAACAAGTCAGTGGTTCAGGAATTGTGGGGATGGGCTGGCAGGGTGGCTCATTCCTGTTTCCTTGGGAAACTTGGCTGAAAATGACCTCCCCCAGCTCCCCTCTGGATTTGGGAAGAGCTGCTCCTCTGCTTTTCCTGCCTCTCGTGTTCTGCTCACTGCCAGGCTTGGAGATACCAAATTTCTCCCTGGGAATAATTTTTCCCACAGTATTTTCAGCCTGGACAGGGAAGCAGAGGAAGTGTCCCAAGTGCTGCTTTCCTCGGGTGATGCCAGAGTGATTTCCAGACCCCAGGGTGGAGGTGAAGGGCGGAGCAGCCTCCAGGCTCCCCAGTTCCTGAATCCAGCCAATGTCAGGCTCATGCTTCCTGCCCCAGCAGCACCTGGGGATGTGGGAAGGGTGCTCAGCCTGGTGGGATGGGGACCATGGAGCAGTTGCTGTGGATGTCCAAAGCACATCACATAAAACTTCAAAGAGTTCTGTCAGCTTTCCAAGTCCTTCTGGGCACCATTGTCAGGAGATCAAGAAGGTTTATGGAGCCTCCCAAAGCACATCTGGATGCTGTTTATGGGATTGTGCTTGCTATGATCACATCTGTGGGAGGGGTTGGCACTGGGAGCTGCTCTGGGAGTGCCAGGGCCATGGGCTGGTGGCATCTCCCTGTGCTGTGGTCAGGAGGAACCCCAGAGCTCAGGGTTTCCTTGCTGCTCTCAAACTGCTGCCAGCAGTTTCCTCAGAGGTTGGTGCTTCCCAGCTCCTTCCTCCACAGCCCTGGCAGTGCTGGGAGCCTCAGCACCCTCCAGCTGCCAGTTTGGGTTGGGTGACAAGCTGGTGGCCTTGTGCCAGGGGTGGTGGGACTGTCTGGGGACTCCACTGTGCTGACAGAGAGTGGGCACCAGCTTGTGCCACAGGAAAGAGGAAAGGAGATTGTTCTGTCCTGTGAAACACTCACAGAAATTTCTTTATTAATTAATTTTTAATTTTTTTAAATAATAAATTGTCTTTGGCCTCTTGGCTCTTCCCAGGACGGGTTTTCCATTGCCATTGAATGTGTATTAGTGGGGCAGGAACCAAACGAAGTGGGACAAAACGTTTTTGATGACCTGCCTGTGTGATTCCGTCACAGTGGCAGCACGTCACAGCCTGGCTCTGTCCCCAGGGTGGGCCCTCCAGCCTGGCATCCCAGGGACAAGCATGGGCAGTGGGAGAGAACAGGAATGGGAGCAAAGGGAAGGGTTCCCAAAGCTTCCCTGGCAGGTTTTGGAGGGAGAAGATTCTGCTGGTCCCTGCTGATCTCGTCCATCCCCCATCCTCTGTCCTTGTCCATCTCTGGTGGTCCCAGCACTGGGTGAGTTGGGTCGTGGGTGGCATTTGGGACACGAGGCTCTCCAGGCTGGTGGCACAAACCCCTCCAGGAAGGGAACTGAGTCACCACCACCCCCTGAGGGCTGGGCCTCCTCCCCTGGCAGCAGGGATCTGTGTTCTCTTTGGGGATGCAGGATTGAAACCACAGCCCATTGCTGGGGAAGCTCCATGGTGGGCGTGAAGCGCCTTCTCCCGAAGGATGCCGGGGGGAAGGGTGAGAAGAAAACCCCCACATGTCTCTGGAAATTGCTTTCCTTCCTCTTCTCCTTCCAAAACAGTATAATTAACAGAAATAAACTCCTCAGTGCTGTTAATTTGGAAGGCCTGTGTGCCAAGCTGGAGCTGTGCTGGGAACAGTTAATTATTACCCAAACGGGGTCTGAGCGGGGCTGAGAGCATTGAGGAATTATGAAACTGGAACGAGGGAGGCCCATTCTTGGCAAACACTTCCGTGATTCAAATGCTGGGGAATTCAGCATGTTTTTCTCTTTCTTCTGAGGACTCTGAGCCAGCCCTTGGTGCAGCTCTCATGGTGGGGATGGAGTGGGACCATCAGCCCAGGGAAGCTGGTGCTGGAGCAGCTTCTGCAGCTCTTCTGTCACAGCAGCAGTTAAAAATAGCTTTGGCAAGTCCATAATTAACCCATTATTGCTTCTTGGAACTGCCCAAGGTGTGGATTTCTGGGTGTGAGGTTTGCTGCTGGATCTGAAGGCGCAGGTACATGAGGATGGTCACAGAGGCTGTTCTACTTTTCTGAGCCTCCCACAGGAAAGTCCCTGCTGAGTTGTGTTTCTGCTGCATGAGATCCCCTCTGCTTGTGGGCAAATCCTCCCCTCCTCCAGCTGGTTGTGTTGGCTGAGAAATCCCTGGTAGGATCCAAGCTCTGCTCTCCAGAAAGGCTGGAGGGAACATCTGACGTTGCCCTCCATCTGTGGCAATGTGATGGCAGAACTTTCTTCCTCTCCCCAGTTTTATCAATCCCTGAAACTGGAGCTATGGCCCAGCTGGGGTTAAAGGAGCAGGATTTTTGCTGCTGTTGGGATCAGTAACCTGGGGGATTGCAGTGCAGCTGTAGGAACTTGGGCAGGAGCCTCCCAGCACCTGAGGTGGCTTCATGTGAGATGCCCTGATGGGAACTGAGCTCAGCTTTGCTTTTCCCTTTAAAAAAAAACTTGATAGCCTTGAATTTGTGCTTAGGAAACCTCTCACAGAAATGTGCACATGAGCTGGGATCAAGCAAGATGAAAGGGGTTCTGTGGTGATTTTTGGAGTTAACCAGTGTGGTTGGAGCTTTTCAGCCTGAAATTAGACAAGCTGAGATGAGATTTCCAGAATACTTTTGATAGCAGCTTAATGGTCATAAACTTTGGTTTATTAAATGTAAAAGAACTTTTTTAATGTGATGTTGTGAAATGTTTCCTCCAAGATAAGTAAGTGGCGGTGTGTAGAGGGAGGGTGGGAGGTCAGAGCTGCTCCTTGAGTAAGACTTGGGCAATCCTTCCTCTCTCACCAACCTCCAGCCCCCCTCAGAGACCCCTCCTGTGCCTTTGGCTGATCTGGTGCCACACACCTGAGAAAGGGAGACCAAGTCAAGGCTTGTGAAGCCCCTGGGCATCACCTCTTGGAGCAGCAGCCCCTGAGTCAGGGGAAAATCAGAACACAGCCCTGAATCCTCCATGTGGGCAGGAAAATGCAGCAGATGGGCCTGGGAAGCTCAGCAAGTCAAGGCTTGTGAGCCCCTGGGCATCACCTCTTGGAGCAGCAGCCCCTGAGTCAGGGGAAAATCAGAACACAGCCCTGAATCCTCCATGTGGGCAGGAAAATGCAGCAGATGGGCCTGGGAAGCTCAGCCTACTTCTGATGTGGTCATGAATGAGCTTCAGCAGCAGCACTGGACATGTTCTTTATTTATTTTAGAAACACCTGTGGGGCCATTGTTTAGAGAAGGGCTGGGAAATGCTCTGTGCCCCCAGGATGGGTTGGGTTGTGTTGGAAGGGACCTTGAAGGTGCTGTAGTTTCTATCCCTCCTTTAGACCTGCTTTTGGTATCAGGAGAGGGAAGGATTTGGGGCTGGGCTTTACTTAGGGCTCTGAGGCTTTGTGTGTGCACCAGCCCCATGGTGGGATGTGGGTTTGGGCTGAGCTTTGGGGTGTTGCTGACCCTTTTCACTTTGCTGTGCAGCCTCACCTTGCTCCATCCTGCCTGGGTGGTGTCCCCAGGCACGGTGGGGGTGACACTGGGAGCGCCCTGAGCTTGCTCCAGTGTGGAGGGGCTGTGACCCCACTGTCGCTGTGTGGCACCACCCTGGCCCCACAGGGGATGTTTCTGAGCCCTGGGAAAGCTGCTGGGGCTGAGCCCCCTCCCTGCCTGGCCCCAGCCTCCCCCTGGCTGAGCAGGGCAGGTCCAAGGTCAGCATCCCCCCCCAGGGCTCTCCCACTCCTCAGAGGTCACTCGTGCCGAAGCAGAAAAACAGTGCAGCAAAGCAGAATTGCTGCTTGAGTTGCTTTTTTTCATTAAAAAAGGAGGCAGGGAGAAACATCAAAATCAACCCCCTGCCCCCACAAATCCTTCCCTTGTCTCGGAGTATTAAAAACATCCTGGAGCTGGGGCCATGCCTGTGTTCCTCAGCGCTGGAGGAGGATTTCTGCCAAGACACTGACCCCTTGTGGATTTTGCAAATGTCTTTGAATCTCTTTTCCTCTTCGAAAGGCGAGGGGAGTTAAAAAAAAACCAAAAAAACCCAAACCCTTTCAAACCTTTGCTTGGTCCTTTGCAAGGCAGAGCCATCAGAAGATTTATTCTCAAACGGAGGCTGCGGGGTGATTTATGGAATTACAGCTGAGCCGCATTGTGTGCTGGTTACAAATTGCACAGATATTCCATGGGACGTGAGCTCCAACGAGCACGGGATATATTACACTGCAGGGAAAAGGGGAGCTCAGAACCAGCTGGCCGACTGTAACAACTACAGCCACTTCTCTTTGAAGAGGAGATGATCTCCATCTGGCTTTAATACAAACCATGATGGACTGACACCGGCTCTCGGAATATCTTATACAAACGGGATCATTGCTGCTTGCTTTTTTCCAGAGCTGTCACACCGCTTCATTCTGTGTTTTATTCCTTTTTCCTCCCCCCTGCTCTGTTGTTTCTTCATGTTGGCCACTCCTTGTCGAGCTTTAGGAGCTGCTGGGGGTTGATTCTTAGCAGAGGAAGGGTTTTCTCTGAGCAGGGAGGGTGATGCTGCAGTGCCATGTGTGGAACCACGGAGCTAAATTGGCTACCTAGAAATACAGCCCAGATGTGAGCAGGGAAAAGGAACCTGGAACACATTATCAGGAAGGATGTGTCTCCTTTGGAGTAAATCCCTCCCAAGGAGCCTCCTCCTCTGGCTGTTGGTGGCTCCAGGAGCAGCCAGCTGTGAGCCCTGCTGTGGTGGGTGTGCTCTGGGGGGATGTGGGCTGGGGACGCCCCTGGAACCTTCCAGGCAGCACCAAGTCCTGGTGAGCCAGGCTCTGAGGGGCTCTGAAGCTCAGTCTCCAACATCTGGTGTAAAATCTTCATCTCTCCACAAAGGAATGTCCTGGCCAGGTTTGGTAGCCCATGAGTGGGAGGAATTGGTGAATGGATGAGATTCCTTTTAAGCACTTGTTGTCCTCCAGGATCAAAGATTTCTGTGTGAGCAGTCTCATATTTTGGCTTGTTAGGAAGTCACGGTGGTTTTATTTAACTCCCTTGGCTGGATAATGGATCATTCAGCACTGATTTTGTTCCTTGGCCTGGTTGAGCTCTTAGGCCTGACTTCTACAGTGGATATCTAATGGCAAGTCTGGGATTTTTGGTGTGAATTGACCGTTATGAATGAATATTCCTGACATACCCAGTGCCGGGAAATAGCCCTTAAAATCCAGCTTCAGCTTTCTCAAGCTTTCCAGGCAGTGTCCACAGTTCCCTGCCTCAGAGCTCCTGGGAAGCACTGATAAATACCCATTGGGGTGAGAAATCTTGATCTTTGGTGGTTGAGAGTTGATATTTGCATCCCCTGAGAGAGCTGCTGGCCCTGGGGTTTGGGATGGAGAGGGGGTTGCATCCTTCCCTCTCCATCTCAGTCTCCTGCCCCTCAAGGTGCTGTGCCTGGGGTGGGTAAAACTTCCAAAGCTGAGCTCCTCAAACTTGAGATTAAATGGACAAAACGTGGGGGAATTGTCCCCACTGGGAGCTGCAGGCTGTGGTTACATCTTTTATGGGCCAACCTTTGGATGGTGAAGTCCTTATCCCTCCTGCCTGGTCCAATCCAGCATGTTCCCACTGCTGGCTGCTGGCCAGGGAGCTCCAGCCTCCAGACATTCCAATTTTGGTCACCCTTTGAGGACTTTTTGGGCCAGAGAGTGCTGTGATGTCTGGCAGTTTGGTCCCTGGCACACCCCGTGGTCTGGCCTGGGAGAAGTGCTGGGAGGACAGAGCAAAAACTCTGAATTTCTGCAACCCCAGGCAGTCCTGGCCGAGCCTCCCCGCTCTGGTGGGGTTACACAACTCCAACATGGCTTTCTCTGAGATACTAATTAGGGATGGACAAACCAGAGGGAAGAAAATAAGAAATCCCTTTGCACTCGTTGTGGGGTTAAACAAAGTTCAGCTGACTTTCTTCCTCCCCCCGTGTTATTTTTCCCTTCAGTGCAGACTCTGCTCATCCAGGTTCCAGCAGGATTGGGATGCAGGGCTGCCTGAGTGCTGCAGGATTTCCAGACAAATCTAAATCCCTAAATCTGAGAGTCTGTGGCACTTAGAGCAATCCTGATGTGCTCCTGGCCCTCCAAACAGGATAAATCGGTGTGCTGTGTATCCTGCAAAGGTCTGGGTGTTGCTCAGGGTAGCAGATCTTCATCCCTCCTTTTTCAGGTGGGGCTGAGCTTGGTGCTGGAGGCAGCAGCAGCCCTTGGGATCCCCATCCCAGCTTGGCTGGCTCCTCCTGCAGCCACGCTGCTTTGGGTGGTGTTTGCTAATGGCTGAACTTGACCTTAGGGGTCTTTTCCAGCCTAAAGGATTCCTTAATTCCATAAATCCTCCACTCAGAAATGCTCTCCATGCTGCTGCTGGCCCCTCTCTGAATTCAGCTCGGTGAACACGAACCCCTGAGCTTTCTAAACAAATCAGGAGGAGCAGGGAGTGAATTTACACGGCCCTGTGGCCCTGGCTGGGCTCTGCTCCTCTCCTTCCAACAGGAGCCTCTTCCCGCAGACCTCCCTGCCACGGTGGAAGCCACGCCACCACAAAGGGCCTGTCTCTGGCTAATGAAGCTCTGCATCCCACTGCAGCATTCCTCTGATGCATTAGGAAATAGTAATCATTCTTCTCTGGCACTGGCTTTGATAAGCAATTGCCTTTGGCCAAAAGCCGTGCCAAGATTTTGCTGCTTGTTACGGAGCTAAAGATGTGACATTGCAGCACTTGTAATTGGGATCATTTAACACCCCGTTAGCAGGCAGCTGGAGTGGCCCTGTCTCTTACCTAGGTTTGGGACAGTCTTTCAGAAGTCCAGCCGTCATTTGGAAGAATCATTTTTAAAATGGAAGTATGGATGCATTATTCATTACATTAATTCATTTTCAAGTGTGGAGGAGAAGCTTTTTGGCAGCACAGAACGGGGGAGCTTCTGTGATAGGAAATCTGGAGTGAGCCATGCCCCAGTTTGATAAACTGGGAAATAATGGACTATGGTCCAAATCCTAAATCTGGTTTCAGGCAAGTCTTCTTTTTAAGGAGTTGTAAAATGAAGGTGATATTTAGAATTTCAGGGTCCCTGTAGGGTGGTTCCATTAGTGATCATTCCCCTGATTAATCATCATTCTTTGGGCTTGATGAGCAAGGACGAAGTTGGGAGTTCTGTTTTGTAGGGCCTCCTGCAGTGCCCACAGCACTGCCTTGCCCCTGGTGTGGTGTATCCTGGGATGTGGCTCCTGGGTCTTCCTCCTGTGGGTTCTGTCCCAGCCTGGAGCCTGTCAGAGAGCTCCTGTCCCCCTGGGGAGCCAGAGCCAGCTGTGGCCTTGCCATGAGCAGCTCTGAAAGGAGCTGAGCTCATCCAGAGCAGCTCCAACTCCTCCCCGTCCTCCTCAGGACCATCTCACCATGCCAGGAGCCCTCTGCAGCTCCTTTGAGCTTCAGGGCTGCTCTGCCTCCTCAGCTCCTCCCTGCTCCTCTGCTCAGGACCACGGGCTCTCCTGACCCACAGTCCAACCAAGGTTTCCTCTCCCTGCTGTGGAAAACCTTTCCAGCAGCTCCCGAGGTCTCTGAAGGCTTCTCCTCTCCTCCAGGCTGCATTGCCTGTTGGTTTTGGAGGCTGTGTTCCCCTGGCAGCCTTCCAGGTGTATATTTAGAAAGGGAGATCATACCTTCCATCTCAGGAATAACCAATGATGACTTAATTTAGAGCATGAAAATTAAAAACTCCCTCTCTGACTGAGGAGCATTCAGGCCCTGCAGCCTCCTCCTTGTCAGCTCTGATTTCCCCTCTTGGCTGGGGATTCCTCTTGCTCAGCTCTGGGCATCCTGGGCTTGTCTGGGAGCAGGGATGTGTGGAAGGAGCCATGGGGACCAGGGTCTCCTCTGCTGGCACTGCTGCTGGTGTCCAGCTGTGTCACTGGGCATCAGCACTGGAGCTGAATTCCATGGGAGACTCTTTGCCATTTTTAGCAGACAGATGGTTCTAAAAAAAATCCTTTTAAAATCTCTTTGTATCATTAATATAACTTTACGCTTCCTGGAGGCTTTTCTGGGGCACCTTCAGAGAGCTGTGTGGGTACACTGCAAACAAATGGGCTGGAAAGTTGGGTGTAACCTCCATCCTGGCAGGGAAAACCCATTTCTGGTGTCTGGAGTTTGGTGCCTTGCTCACACACAGGGCTGTGGCTCCTTTGGCAGTTTCTGCTCCTGTGGAACAAGAGAACTCTGGGCTATGCTGGGGGCAGGATTCCTGATTCCCCCCTCTCCTCACTGCCAGCTGAGAGGCCAGGCTGGACAGGGCTTGCAGCAGCTGGGGCAGTGGAAGGTGTCCCTACCCATGGCAGGGAGTGGAATGAGCTGATTCCTGAGGTCCCCTCCTCCCCAAACCAGGCTGTGATTCTGTGACTCTGGGCAAGCCTAGCACAGGGACTCAGCTCCTTTACACCCAGCTTTATTGGTAAATCTGGGATTAGCACCAAAACTGGGTTCCTGAATCCCTTTCCTGCAGCTTGGGGCTCATCTCTTGTATTTAATAACACCGTGGAGGGGTTGGAAATGGGTTAGAGATTGATAAAGCCCTGGAGAGCTGCAGGACAAAAAATTCTGTGTGCTGCCAGGAGAAAGGCTTTCATTCTGCTCCTGGAAGCTCAGCTTTCCCCACTGCTGCTGATCAGACCACTTTTTTCACCTCCTCTATCAGCTGTGTTATCTAAGGGTGCTCTGAGTGAGTGCAATGTTGAAAGGCCCCAGAGTTAATTGGCATTAAGGATGGTGTAGTATTATTAGGTGTGCCTTAATGTAACAATCTCCATTTTGGTCTATTTACTCTGTACTACTGAGTAAATGTGGAGATAAAAGAAGGTGGAATTAGCACTTCTCTTGCTTGCACTAAAGCCAAGCTGCATTATTTTCTTTTCAGTGGGTTTAGGCCTAAAAGTAGCTCAGGTATGTGCAAGTTTAAACAAGAAGAACCAGGGCCCCATTAAAAATTACTCTCTCCTGGATAATATTCAACACAGGATTAATAGTAAAGAGGCTGATGTCATCCCAGAGCTCCCGTGACCCTTTGCACTTCTTTAGCACACTGCTGAAAGAAAACGTTCCTGCCACACAGGGCTTGTCCTGCTGGAAAATCTGATGCTGCCTTTTTCCCAAGAGCAGAGGGAGAGGTGTTCTGAGCAGTGCAAGAAAAATTAATTGGGAGTGAGGAACTTCACCTGAGCAACCACCTTTCCCTCAAAATCACCTGGCTGCTGTGTCCATCCCATGTTCCCAGAGCATGGAGAAGGTTGGGAGCCCACCTGTGATGTTCCCTGTGCAGGATCCTGCTCACTGCCCTCCCCCCTTGGCAGCTCCAGCAGATGCCAGGCAGGGATGGGCTCTGTCCCTGCTGGGACGCTCTGGAGCTGCTCCAGGCTCTGCTGGAACAGCTGGGGTTGGAGCTGGTCAGGTTTTCCAAGGATGCCAGGGCAGACACCACAATGGAGTTGCTGCCAATCCCACCAGGCTGGGGATAAAGGGGTTGTGAAGGAGTTTGGTGGCTTTAGATGGGATCAGTGGTCCCAGTGCTCTTCATGGAGAGCATATCTTGCATTTTGAATTTGGTTTTACCTTCCTGCCTAGGCTGGGCTCTAAAACCCTGATTTGCTCTTCAAGGGTTTGGCTTGAAGAAGAAATGTTCTGCACTGCATCAGCATGGGCACTCCCAAATTGGGCTGGAAAGGGGCTGGATGAAAGCAGAGCAGTGTTCTGGGCTGTGGGGTTATGAGCAGGTCCCTTGATAAGGAACTGGGTGTGCTGTGAAATAATTAGGGACTCTCATCTCGGAATCATCACAAACATTAATTAGCAGATTTCGTAAGATCAGTCACCTCCTTTTCCCCGTGCCTGTAGGGACAGGTAAATGTTCCAGCTCTGTCCTGGTGTGCAGTCTGTGGCACTGGAGGGGCAAAGTGCCCTTTTTTTAGAACCATCCCTGCCAGGATGGAGGTTACACCCAACTTTCCAGCCCATTTGTTTGCAATGTACCCACACAGCTCTCTGAAGGTGCCCCAGAAAAGCCTTCAGGAAGTGTAAAGTTGTATTAATGATCCAAAGAGATTTTAAAAGGATTTTTCTTTTTAGACCCATCTGTCTGCTAAAAATGGCAAAGAGTCTCCCATGGAATTCAGCTCCAGCACTGATAGAGCTTTATCATGAGAATTAATCCACTGAGATGCTTTTGCTCCTGCAGGGATGCTGAAGGTCCCCTTTGGAGCCAAGGTTTGTACTTGGAGGCCAGGAATGTCCTTGGTAACAATATCAATACAAAAAAGAAAAAATACTAACAATAACAATACAAAAAAAGACATTTTCCAGAATTTGATAATATCAATTGACAATATAAATTGTCAAATTGATAATATCAAATTGACAATATGATTTATTGTTATTGATACTCTATATAACAATTTCTATAACTATATATAACAATATATAACGATGATATAACAATATCATATATTGTTATTGATAACAATAACATTTCCCAGCAATTGATTACAACATCAATTTCCCAGCATTTTTATGCAGAGATCACTATGAGAATCCATGTGCAAAGTCCCTCCTGGAGCAAACAGCCTTGTGCTGCAAGGTGCATTATCTCAGCTCAACTTTGCTGCATGTGAGGTGGCCCTGCAGGGAGTTTAATCCAGTTTAAATTTTCCCAAAAAAGCTCCTTTTGCACTTGTGATGTTTCACTACTTAAAGCACCACAAAGGCTCTTAGAGCAGCTGCTTGGGTGTGAATGGTTTTTTTAATAATGCTGAGGAAACTGCTAATGATTAATCAGCACCAAAGCCTCTGTCTTAACCCCATCAGGTGTGTGAGCAGCAAATATGTTAACCCTTGAGTAGCAGGAGTGCCTGAAGGTGTTTGGTTGCAGACTGGGTGTGGAATAAATGGGGCAGGAGATAAGGGGAAATGGGCCAAGAGATTGATGTGGTTCAGGGCAGGGTTGGTGAAAAGCACCGTGGGTATTGCCCACCAGCTCTGCTCGGATGGAGCTCTTGGGTGTGGGCAGGAGAGGTGGGATCACCCCTCCTGAGCTGTGGCAGTGCTGGACTTGAAATCCTGATTTTTTAATTTATTTTTTTTTCCTTTACAAACCTGTTTAGCTCAGTGGGTGAGCAAGGACAGCTTGGAAACTGGAAACTTCCTTACTTCTCACACTTAAACCAGCCAGAATAAATCTGGGGAGTTCTTGGCCTGTTTCACTTGCGGTCAGCATTGAAAAATCTTTTGGAAATGAACTTGAGGAAACCCTGCTGTCTTTGGGGAGGCTTGGATAAAGGCATGGAGTGCACAGAGAGGGACTCTGGCACAAGGACAGTGCTCCCTGTGCTGGTGGCAGGGACATCCTGTGTTGAAGGACTGAGGGATGATGGAAGTGGCGTTTGGGATGTGTCTGATGTGGCTTCCCCTGACAGAATGGGTTCAGCTCCCCCAGGTTCTGGGTCCTGAACGTTTCCTCCTGCTGAGCAGCCTCAGCCAGCAGCTTCAAAGGCTGCTCAGCCCCAACCAGAAACCTCAAGAAAGGATTCAGCCACGGGAAAACCCAGAGGCCACGTGCCGTGCATATGTCTGATAAACCACTCCCAAATTCGTTCCTATCAAGCTTCAAAAAAAAGGCATCTCATGGTTTGCATTTCCCTTTTCCTGTCAGAGAGCCAAAAATGCCATTTTCAGGCCACACCTCCGTGTGCAAGTTGCAATAACTTATTTAAATCCGTTTGGGCTGATGTCATCAGTTGTCCTTTAGGGCCTGGAGGGATTTTAGGCTGGGATTGGATTTTGGGGAGATCAGAAGGCAAAGCATTGAGTGCCTGATGCTTCCAAACATCTCCCCATGGAGGGGGCAGAGCAAAGCCTGGCTGGGGGGTGTGCAGAGGAGGGGCTGGGCTGCCCTTTTGGTGGGAAAAGCTTTTCTGTGCAGTGACAGGCAGCGCAGGAAGCCTGGTGGGAAGCTCTGGTGATGGATCCAACACCTCACATTGAGACCAGAAGCCTCTGAGATAAAACAGGAACGTGTTCTGCCAGTTGCCATTAGCACACAGCCAGTGACTGTGCAGATGGTTTGAATTCTTCCTGATCAGATGGGGAGGGTGAGATGGGAGTCCTGGCTGGAGCTGTGCTGCAGAGCCTGGAGCTGGTGGGATTCCTGACAGATGTTGGTCACCAGCCTTTGGGAATGCTGGGGGGAAAAATAATCTCCATTTCACAGAAGCTGGTGCTTTTCCCTTTGGGAGAGGAGCATTCCTGGGCTCTGGGATCAGGAGCTTTGCTTGGGCTCTGCCCATCACCAGGAGAAACCTGACTGATGAAGGTCATGGAAGTTACCTGCAGCTCTTACCTCCCAGAAGATGGGAGTGAAGAGAAGTGGGGATGGATGGCAGCAGGAAAAGCTTCCCTGTGCTGCCCTCGGGGTGGGAGAGCCCTGGGAATGGGGCAGCAGCTCGTGCTGGCCTCACATGAACCCCAGTGATGGAGAACTGGGAATGGAGGGATCTGCAGCTGGCAGTCAGAGGAGCTGCTTCCAGGGATATCCTGTCCTGTTTGCTCCCAAACCCCTGTCAGCTGTGGATTTCCATGAGGAATTCTCACTTCACTTCAGCTGCTGGGCTGCTCTGGGCAGGGTTTTATTGCATCTGTCAGAATTATGGAGCTTTGGGGGAGCAGCAGAGACCTTTGTCCTGTGGAAGGGTGAAAGATGTGGGTGAAGCACAGGGGATGCCTGCAGTTTGGATTTTGGGGTTTGATCTGGCACCCTGAGCAGGGGACAGGCTTTGGAGGCACCCCAGAAGTGTGGGGAGCTCTGGGTGAGCCTCGGGGTCACAGGGTGGTTTTGGGGTGGTTGCACAAAGGAGCTTCTTCCAAAGATGGGGAAAGGAGGAGGGAAATTCTGGCACTCAGTTTGGCAGGTGGGAGGAGTGTCAAATGTGGACAGTCCTGGAGGCATTTTGGGGTTTGTAGGGTGATGCTGGGGCTTGTGGTGGGAGAGCTGCCTGTGTGGCCATGCTGAGGAATGGGAAGGGCCCATCTGGACCAGTTTGGACTGGGCCACCTGCTGCTGTCAGACTGGGAGAGACTTCTTGTCCTGTTTGTACAGCACTGGAGAGTCCCTGGGCACTCTAATGGATTTAAATCTCAGAACTGTTAGGTCCTGGTTACCCCCTGTATTTCCTGCAGGATTTTCCCCATGGAATCTTCACAGCCCAGGGAGATGCTGGTGGCAAACGGGCAGGTGGCTGGAGCTTTTTTTTTTTTTACTTTTTTTTTGTTTAACAAGTACAATGCCAAAAGGATGCTCTGTCTGCCCCTTCCATGCTCTCCAGGGAAGGTGCCTGACCCTGTGGGGTTTTGGCTCCTAAAAGAGCAAAGATTTGACTCCAAGAGCATCCTCTTAAAAATATTATTGCCTGATCTTCAGGCAAATTCTTATCTCGTACTTTGCCTTGATCTAGGAGGGAAATCCTTTGTCTGTGTGTCACTGAGCACAATCAGTTCCAGTGTTCTGAGCACCAGACACGCTCTGGTTCCAGCCTTTGGCCCTGAGACCTGAGATTTGCCTGTGTTTACAAGCCCCGTAATTGCTGTCCTGAACCTGTTATCAACAGAGATACATGCAAGGGAAATTGCAAGGTTATGGTTGAAGCTTGCAGGGCTTTAGACTAACAAATATTTTAGCCTGAAGATATATTCAGCTTGATTTTGCTTTTAAGTGGCTCTGGGTAACATGAGAAGTTGCCTGTCAAATTTGATGGGGTCAGTAAAATTCAAGCATGTTGGACTGTAATTAACATTTGAAAAGAATTTGCTTAGGAATTAGCTGTTGGCAGTGCAGAACAGTTCCTTGTGTGGAAGCAGAGCTGCCCATCAGGGTCCACCCTGTCCTGGGCAGTGCAGGGAGGGAAATCCAGCCTTTTCCACTTGTCTTCCTGACAGTCACTGCAGGACTCCTCATGGGATGCTGAGTGCATCAGCCACCAGTGATTCCATTCGGGAATGTCATCATCATCCCAGCACTGGCTGAGGGGGAAAGGCACTTCTGCCCTGGTGGGGTGGGAGAAATTTGTAACTGAAAGTGTTCAAAGAGGCTGAATTGTTCCGTTTATCAAAGCTTTGGCAGTTTGGCTCAATTTGCCAAATCCTTCCCTAATAAATAACTCGACAGGCTTTGTCAGGGAACAATGGTGTTACTTAGTAGTGTTCTGTAATTAAGGCTGGAATTGTATTGATAGACACCTAGAGGACTTTTTTGGTCGGTGTGGATTAGAGCTGCAGGGATGGGAGCTGCTTTGGGGAGCAGAGATGACTTCTTATGGCTCAAGGTGTCATCCCTAAAATGTTAAACCAAGCTGTGCCTCAGAGCTATTTTTCTACTTGGAATAAGTCACTTTGTGCTTGGTGTATGGGGTTAGGAGGAGGGGGTTTTAAATATGCTCTAAAATCCAAACATCAATGAGGACTTGAAAATGTAGAGCCAAGTAGTGATGGATGGGCAGCATTTCTGTTAATCAGACTCATTAATGTGCCAGGTGCTGTTAATGCTGGGGACATATGATGATACTGAAGAGCATCTGTTTTGTTTTCTTTATAATTTGTGGCAGTTGGTGGAGCTTGGAATGACCTGGGCTCATGGAAGGTGTCCCTGCCCCTGGCAGGGGTTGGAATGAGAAGAGTTTTAAGGTCCCTTCCAACCCAAGTGATTCTGCCCTTCTGAACATCATCAAAAACCCAGTGTAGAAAAAAAAAAAAAAGAAAAAAAGAACAAACTGTTGGGAGGGCTTTCCATTTGAATAGGGATTTATGGGCTTTTCCCTCAAATTCCCTTTCTTGTTTTTGGAAAGAGAGTTGTGCCCTCTGTGCTTGCCTGAGCCCTGCAGGGTCCTGGCCCTCTGAGCACAGCTGCCCTGGCACATTTGCTGTGCTCACAACCAGAGCAGCTGGTGCAGCCCCAAAGCAGCCTTTGGGCACCTCTTAGCCCTGCCAGGCATCAGCCTGGATAGGGAAAACCCTTGTGGGATTTGTTCCTAACCAGGGCTCTGTGGGGCCAGAACAAATCTGAAATGCTTGCAGGGGTTGTGTGGTTCCTTTGCCACCAGTGCTGTCAGAGCTTTACAGACACAACATTGCTCATTGCACCCGTGCCAGGTGGGCACTGCACTCCTCTGCCAGCACCAGCTGTGGGCTGTGTGATGCTCTTTTTTAACCAGAATCCCAAAATTCTCCTTCCCTGAGGGTCTGTGTGTCACCTCCTGCCCTTTCTGGTGGCCCTGGCTGTGTGTGGGTGCCAAGCCTTTTGTGAAGGACTCTTCCAGCTCCTGGAGAACGAGATATACCAAATTTATCTGTCCTGTTTTATCTGATGAAGGAACTTTATCTCCTGTACCTTGTCTGCTGAGGCCACCCCGTGTGTGTGAACGTGCTCTGGGTGGGGATGAGCAGAGTGTGGTGGGATCAGCTGGCCCTGAGCAGGCTCTGGGAAGGGAATTTGGGTTGTGCTGCTGTGCAGAGGCTGCTGAGCCCGGCTCTGGTGCTGTGTGCCTGCCCTGCAGAGCTTATTTCCACTGCTGACACTCAGCCCCACGTGGCTGAGGCCATCTTTAGGATATCCTTGGAACATTTTCTTGGGCAAACAGGCTTTGCTTCTTCACCAGCTCGGAGCTATTTGGGCTTTCTGATGTTATCTCCGAGTTAGTTTACCTTCCTTATCGCCTTGGGGGTTTGGCAGGGGGGATTTCTGTGTCTGGCTGCTGTCTTGCAAGGCTGATGTTGGGAAAGCCCACCTTAGATATTCAGCTTTGCTCTTCCATGGTAAGATGGCAAGAGGTCTCTATCTCCACAAGGACTTGGGTTGGATTTATCTGAGTGGCACTGACAAAGCAAACAGAGGGTTTGGCTGGAGAGGACATGGGAGAAGGCCTGCGAGTGAAAGGTCCTTCAGGATGGCAGGTCAAGGATGAGCCAGGGCTGGACACAATAGACACCCATTTGGAAACTTAATCCTTTAATTTCCCCTCATCAAGCGGGTCAAAATAATGTAATAAAGGCTTTCTCATGGAGATGCAAGCTGTAATTCAGGGCAGCCTTTTTTCATTTTGCATTTCCCCCTGTCTCCCGTTCCAGAAGCAGCGGCAGCACTTGAGAGCAGAAATGAGAGGCCCTGGCAGGACTACAAAGGGCTCCGGAGGAGCAGGTACGCCGGGGATGAGGTAAGTGCTGTCGTTTGGGTGAAATAGGTGTGGAAAGTGCACTCTGCACACGTTAGGCTTCAAAGCCAGCCATAATTACTGCGTTTGAGACTGTATCAGCACCCGGGGCTGCCGTTCAAGTCGGGCAGGAATTCTTTGTGCAGGGCTTTTGTTCTGCAGACATCCAAGCTCCCCGTGGTTCACCCCAGGAACCCAGGGAAGTGTCGTGGCTTTGAGCTGGGCTTGTGTGGAGCCCCGGCTTTGATGAATTCATCGGGGTGCCCTGTGAATATGACTGGGCTGTAATTGCTTTTAATGGCAAAACCATGAAAGCAGAAAATAAGTGCTGGGGTGGGTGGCAGCAAGATGGATCTTGCAGGCTTCTGGCAGGGCTCTGCTCTCTGGACTTGCTGCTCTTGGTCTCATCTCATGTCCTTCTGCCTCTGTGGGCCCTGCAGAGGCTTGGAGTTGAACTGGTGGTGTGGGGCTGGTGTTTCCCAGATGATGTGTGCTCTCTTCCATCAGTGTGCGCTAAATACAGGGTCAGTTGGGGGGTAGAGCCAAGAAATAGCTCTCAAGTGGGTTTTGTGATGGATCTCCATGGAGGAGGTCAGTGATGTGCTGGTTTTACAGAAAAGAAATGGCTGAAATTATTTATCACTGCCTTGTTAGTGACCCATGCTAAGGAAAAAGGTTGATGTATTGAGTAGGAACTACCCAGCTCCGTCACCCCTGCGACTGCTCCAAAGTAACTAAACCTTGATGTTCCTGAGCAATCCCCTCTGAATCACTGTCCCCCTGAGCAGCAGGGTAGGCTGCAGCATTCTCCCAGCAGCTCCTGTCCCCTCTCCCAGGAGGGATTCCCAGATGGTTCAGATGTCACCAGTGCTGTCACCCTTGCTCTAGCTGAGCCATGACCGTTCGGTGCCGCCCCAGAGCCGCAGCCTGGCTGTCACCATGGGGAGAATGTCCCTTTTTGCAAACTGTGGGCTCATTTTCCCTGCTGTGGGGGCCGGAGCACACAAAGGCGGCGCCAGGGGCAGTTTTATCTCAGAGTCAAGCAGGAACCGATCTAATCTCTCCGCAGAGGCCTCCCCGGAGCTCCTCTCCCCAAAGAGCCCTTGTGCTGGAACAATAAATGCCAGGGAAAGGCTGCCAGCCCGCGGCTGGGATTCCATTCAGACCCGTGGGCATTTCTTTCCCAGGGCTGGCGGGGTCTTGGCTCCTCCATGGCCGCTGCCCACGCGGGGCCGTGCCACGGCGGCGACGGCCGGGCTGCTGGCACGGGCTCTGGGCTGTGGGCATGGCCGGGCTGGGGGCACGGCCTGCGGCTTGTCCGGCACACAATAAGGGATGTGTTGTGGTGGCATGAATGAGCTGGGCCAGGGATGGCAAATGTTTACTCTGGACTCCCACAGCGCGGGCAGAGGAGGGCCGAGGCCTCCGCTCCTCCTCCAGGCAGTGAGGGATGCTCGGGGAGCTTTGGCATCCAGCTTGGAGAACCTGGGCCTTTCGTGCCACCTTTGTGGCCTCAACCAGGTGTCACACAA
>NW_005054366.1:2330521-2335047 GCF_000277835.1 Geospiza fortis
GGAATGGTATGGTTTGGTTTGGGAGGGATCTTAAAGATCATCCAGTTCCAGCCCCTTGCTATGGACAGGGCCAGTGACCGATGTCATTTTAGTTGGTGCTTTGAGGGTCCCATTATCCTGCTCAAGCCCTCTCTCAGGCTTCACTTAAGCAGTGCAGCCATCCATCATTAATGCCACTGTGCATCCCAATGCCTTTCAACGTTCCCGGGTCTCCCATTCCCAGTGGTGAGACTGGAGAGATGTCCATGCAGTTTCCATGTTGTTTATGGTACAAACTCCTCCTGTGACCCTGTGGATGGGGGATGTGGTGAAATCCCTGCTCTGAGGTGGATCTGAGTGGTGCAGATTAACATTCTCTAACGTGTTCCTGGGGCAAGTGAGGCAGTTTCAGGTGAGGCCAGGGGCCAATGCCACCAGCTTGGTGGCCCTTGTGCCAGCTGCCCAGAGCGAGGGGGTTTGCAGCCCCCAGACTGTGACTCGTGCATTGTATCTGCTCCTCCTGCCAATGCTAAATCTCATTTATTACAGAGAACTTCACAGGCTTTTAATGAACCTTCCTGAGCTTAATTTACAACTTGGGGAAAGATAGACAAGGTGACAAAGTGAACTGAAATATGAAATTACTTTAATTGCAGAGGAGGACAGTTTATAGGCTTCAGAATCCAAGTCATTTATTTTAATGATCTCCTCTGCCCTCAACACATAATTACCATTCCCATTCCAAGCTGGTTTCAGGAGAGGTATGCAGGGAAAGCTGGTTGGACCTGTTCAGGCAGCAGAACTTTTGGCAACTCATAATCTGAGACGAAAAACGAATTAAAAGCAAAATATATTGTCATGTCAGAAACACTTTTCATTTAAGACATGCTGGGTTTTGCCTCGTTTCCTGGAGACAGCTGTGGTCCATCTGAAAGCAGCAATCCGAGGCACACGGCACTGGTTGAGTGCCTTTCCAACCCTACATGGTAAAACACTTGGAAATCCCTAGGAGTCAACACGGGGGCCAAGGGGTAATGCAGCCTTGGGGCAGGAGATGGAAATGTTTCATTTCCCTGTTGCTCCTTGCATTGGTGGGTTGGGTGTTAGGGTGGTAATAAAAAAATATGGACTTTGAGAAATGGATGCTGCTTTTCCCCCATGGATATCTGATTTTGGCTGGTCCTACTCTAAACCAGCTGGAGGTTTTCAACCCCTGTGAAAGAGGGGCTGTCTGTGAGCAGCTCCAAGCTGGTTTTGTGGAGTTGAGGTCCCTCAGTGTGAAAATCAGGATGTTGCTGGAGCCTCTTGTGGGTGTTTGGGCACATGGACATTTTGGTACATCCAGACTTTTCTGATGTGGTGCTTTGGGGGGTGATTTGAAGGAGGTTGTGTTGTAATTACCCAGCTTGGCTTAGCTCTGCCTCTGCTTCTCCAGTGTCCAGGAACTCTCCAGCTGAGCTTGGCCTGGCTTCCTTGGAGTTAAAACTCTGATGTCCCTCAGAAACCTGAGCACCAGGCCCAGCTTTTCCTCTGGCAAGGATGGGAAAGTGGGAGGAAATTGGGTGTAACCTGAGGAAGCTGGAAAGCAAAGATGAGCCCAGGCTGGTGGGACTCATGCCAAGGAGTGGGTTCTGAGCCAGGCTGATGCACCTTCCTGCAGGGAAAGGAGGTGAAAATACATTTTTCTTACAGGGATCATTAAGTTCCTTGGATTGGACAGTTGTGGGACAGAGTTTCTTGATTTTCAGATTTATTTTTTTTTTTAACCACAAGGATGGGTTGGGGACGAAGTGATCATGGAGTCATTAAAGTCTGTTAGCTCTCTCTATGTAAAGTGGTCATGAATATGTGGCAAAATGGGACAAAATCCAAAGGCACCTGGACTCCCCATCCACCTGCTGGAATAGGCTGGCTGGGATTTCGTGTGGCCCTGGCTGAAGTCATGCAGCACCAGAAACTGGCGTTTCAGGGGTTCTGTGGGACTTGAGGCCATAAATCCCCCACAAGGGTCAGTGAACTGTATGTGCCCAGGGGCACAGCAACTTGTCCCAGTGCTGGCGAGCTGCTGGAGTGGAAAACCAAAGATTTCCAAGCTAATGTTTCCCAAAGTTGGCATTTGGCATCTTTGAGTTTGGCTTGTTATCTAAAAGGATTGGCTGCTGGGGCAGCTCTGGGCTCGTGGCTACTGCTGGTCTGGCCTTCAAGGCTTAGCAACAAGAAATAGTAAATTAATTTTCCTGAGTAGCTCTGCCTCCTTGGCCAGATCAGTCTCCAGAATGAAGTGCTCCTGGCCTGAAGGAGAAGTGTGACATTCCTCCCCAAAACAAAATATCACAGGTCCTTCATGTGCTCACCCCAGCCCAGCTCCTCTGGCCCTGCTCCAGTGCTGCCTCCAAAGTATTTGCTTTAAAACCACACTTTAAAAAAAGCTCTATCAAAAAGAATGTGAAGGATGCAGAGTTTAGGTCTTAAAATTGGGAAACAGTACAATAAAGCTACTTTTGTAAACTTTCAGCCTCCTTGTGCAATAACCCACCCTGCTTTCCAGCCTGCTAGCTTCTCTCTGCTGCTGCTGGCCACCAGTGGGAGAAGTGATGGAAGGAAGAGGCCATTTGGCCTTTTTCTGCAATTTTTCATGCTTGGCAGCATGGTGGAGCTGGGCTGGGGAAGGGGGATGCTCCTGTTGGTGTAGCCATGGGAATGGGGTGATGTGCTGAGGGGGAGCTTGGCTGGGTGTGAGGAAGCGCTCAGGGGTGTCTCCTGGCTGGTGTCCATCTGCCCTGGGACAGCTGGAGGCCTCAAAGCACCTGGCAGGATTGTTTGGGAGTGAGATTGGGCTGGGTGATGCCCACCCTGAGCTCAGCCACCAGCATGAAGGGACTCGGGCCTGGCCTGCCCTTGGCCACTCTCCTGGGCTTCCTTTGCTAATTCCTGCTCCTGGGAGGCCTCACAAACTCTGCCCCGGGACCCTCTGTGCCCAGGCTTGGTCATTCCTGGTGTGCAGGTGCCCAAATCCCATCAGCCATGTCCCTTTTCCCCCCTCTGGCTGTGCAGCCAGTCCTTGGTGCTTCCAGGGCTGCCTCTCCTGGGGCTGCTCTTGCCCAGGCCCTGTGAGGGTCACGAGTGAGGAAAACATCTCAGACTGGCTCCTGCCTCCCTTCCACCAGCCCCTGCTTTTTAGGGAAAACATCTTCTGTTTGTTTTGATGTTCAGAGGTTGAGGGGGTGTTCTACTTTCTTTTCCTTTTTCTTTTTTTTTTCTTTTTTTTTTTAACATGAAGGAACAGCAGTTTTCAGACAATTCAAACTTAGGAAGTGGGAATCAAATTTCTTTCTTAATCCTGTGGGGTTTTTTTTTTAATGAGGGTGTGTGAACTACAAGAAGGATCTTGTTCAGCCCCTCACTTGCTGATTTAGGTCCAAGCCAACAGAGCCAGGCTTGGAACTTTGATGCTGCTGGGGAAAAAACAGGGAGAAGTGGAGGGAAGGTTGTGGGATTGGTGGTGCTGCTCAGCAAACAGAAAGAGGAAAAGGAGAGTGATTTCTCATTCTGCTTCCTAACTCCAAACACAACCCAAAGTTTTTATAAACTTTCTGCTCAGGTTTCAGGAAACTGCAAATGAAACTGCATTCCTCTGTGTGTTGGTCTTTTTTTTTTTTTCCTTTTGCCCTCTTTCTTTTTGAGATGTAATAAAACATCATCACCTACAAGGCTGTGGCCTTTAAAAGTATTCTCCAGAGGGCAGGTGAGGAGTGGAGGCAGATTGACTGACAGCTGGAATAAAGCCTCTTTATTATCTCTGGGATTATAATTTCCCTCTATTCTGGGTGTTGGAGCAACAAGAGCTTGGTTGTCTCTGTTCTCACTGGCTTCTCCTGTGCTGTGGAGTCTATCCCCCCATCAGCTGAGGATACTGAACTTCTCATCACCTAGAAAATAATGGTTTTTTCCAAAACTTGAAGGCCTTGAGTGTAACTAGTGAGAAAAAGACAAGCTGTTAAAAACAAGAATACAGAAATAACAGAAGTGGGGACAGAGCAGCCACTGCAGGATGTGGTCACAGCATTGTGTGGCTGCAGGAGGTCTGTCTGTCCTTCACCAATTCCTTTAACTCTTTAAACTGTTTTTGGGGGCCAAAGCTTGCAAATCACTGATCCAGCAGCTGTTCTGGAGCTGCAGCTCCCAGGCTTGTCTGGAGGGAGCAAAGAACATGGAAATGGCAGAGCTGGGGGTAAAAACAAAGGGGATCACCTCTAAAGACAGAGGCAGGAACCGTGTGTGGGGCTGGTTTTAAGCAATTTAAGGGATGGGCAGTGGGATGCTGGAGCTGATGTGATGGGACAAGGTCTCTCCTGCAGTCCCAAGGCAGGAGATGCAAGGCAGGGACAGGACTGCATTGGGGTGGGGTGGTGTGGTGTGTAACCTGCTTGCTGGAAAGCCTGGGCCTGCCTTTTGGGGTGATTCCTGGAGTTTTCCCTGTGTCCTGTCAGGACTCTCTGGGAGGAGGGGTGGGCACAGCCCTTTCCTCAGTGCATTGCTGCTCCTTG
>NW_005054366.1:2335057-2346404 GCF_000277835.1 Geospiza fortis
GCCAGGAAATTCCTGGTGTGGAGGGTTCTTGGAAGCCACATTGTTCTTCATAATTAATCTATGAAAAGAATACAGTACATATGTGTGAAAGTGACCTTGAGATGTGGTGTGGGCTCAGCAGGTCATGCCTTACACCTCCAGGGACTCGTGGTGCTGACCCATGACCGAGGGCAGACCCCATTGGGGTGTCCTGTATGGACACTCAATGGATTGCCACCCCAATAACACATCCCTGGCATCTCCTGCCTGTCTGGAAATGGGCACAGTGCTCTGGAGAGGACCCAGAGAGTCCATCCAGCCCCTGTGTGATGGGGAGCAGCCCTAAGGGCAACCAGTGCCCAGCACCAGGCACCCCAAATTGCTCAGCAGAGGCCATCAGGACACTTGGTTAATTAGAGAAGCCCTGTTACTGGCAGACAAGTATTATTTATTATTTATTTTTAAAGTTTGTCTGACAGTGAGAACAGGCCTCTGGCCAGAGATCTGAGGGCCTGGCTATGTAATTGAGTTGAAAAAGGAATTTAGGTTTTTTCAAACCAAAGGGCCATGTCCTCCCTGCCAAGGGACGGGCACGGGCAGGGAGCTGGGAGGGGTTGAGAGTTGTTATTTACACAAAGTTTCCACCTCCTTCCTTCCTTCCTACCAACTCCCCATGACCCAGACCCGCCTGCTGAGGAAAACTGCTCCCCAGCCTTGCCAATTCTGGGATAAATAGGTCATCCAAAATATGCAACAGCCAGTTCCAAGTCTTCCAGCAGTCAGAAAGACCTCAGAAGTCTTTGGATGCATAAAGCCCATGCTAATTGTGTTATTTCCAACGTGGATTTTGAGGCTCTGGAAGTAGGGTCTTCCACAGCAGTCCAAGGGCAGGGATTTGGCAGAGGAAACCAAAGACCATTTCCAGCTTTATTTCACCCATTTGCTCACTCAGGCCTTGACCATGGTGGTGGCAGCTGTGTTCTGCATCCTCCCAAACGTGGGGTTTTATCCCTCCCTGGGGATGGGGGCTGTAATCTTTCAATTAAAGCCGAGCAGAGTCCAGCCAAGGATGTCTTCATTTAAACCTCAGTGATGCCTTTAACCCCAGGAAGTGCAGCTGCCAAATTCTGCTGTGTGATTGAGGATGATATAGGAGGGTTTCCTTGAGGAAACTCTCCAGCATCCTGCCCTGACAGATTTATGGGGTTTGCTCTGACCACGCAAGGCACCTCTGAAACAAGGGGGGAGGAAATGTGCCATGGAGCTGTCAAACCCTGCCTGCCCATGTTCGCACATCCATGCTTTCACTCTCTTCCCAGCTCCATTTTGCTAAAATGCTGAAATACTTGTGGTTTTTCAAGATTCTTTTTTTTCCCCCTTTAATTTTCTTTTAAATGCTAACAAGCTGCTTTTCTTGCTCCTAAAGTGATGCTGCCATCTGATGAATCTGCTGTTGGTGTGAGCCTTGGGCTGGGTGGATCAGGGCTCTTCACTTGCTCCCCCTTAATTTCAAATTGAGCCATTGTTTTGAAGAGCTAAAAGCATGTTTTGAGTTGCTTTTCGTCTGGTATCATAAATGTGTATCCTGTAGTGTGTGAGTCTGAGCCAGATCAAAAGGAAATTATACCTGAGGTATTCAGTATTACCTAAGGTAATCGATATTGCTTTATGTTCTTTATTTTCTTCTCTGTCTTGAACAAACTTTGCTCTCAGTGAATGTCCAACCTGTTTGCAAGGCTGTCTGTGCTCCTCCAGGTCTCTTGGGGTGATAAATAAGATTTATCATGGATCAAACTGGGTGCCAGGGCTTGAATTGTGGAAAAACTTTAAAAGCTTTCCCAGCTCCTCTGCAAGTCCCTCATCCCATGGCATGAAGATATGTCAGGGAGGGTTATGTGGGATTTTAGGAAAAGATTCTTCCCTCAGAGGGTGCTGGGCACTGGAACAACTCCCCAGGGAATGGTGACATTCCCAAGGCTGCCAGAGTTCCAGGAGTGTTTGGACAATGCTCCCAGGGATGCCCAGGGTGGGATTTGGGGTGTCTGTGCAGGGCCAGGAGCTGGATGATGATCCATCCCTGCGGGTCCCTTCCAGCTCAGGATAATCCGTGATTGGTGCCACTGTGCCATCATGCCAGGACCCTTCTGCTGGGGCAGGAGCTGGCACCGTGTCTGTCCCTTGGGGAATCACTTCCTGCAGAACCAGAATCCAGCCTGGAAGCGCTCTGGCCATTCTGTAGGATCTATGGGATATTTTACAGAAGCTGCTCGCTCCCCTGGAGCCCCTCTGTCCCCTGCTGTCCCAGGCTGCTGTGTGGCAGTGGCAGCCGGTGCTGTCACCGCACCGGGGTAGTGAAAGGTGGGAAATGAAGGGAAATAAAGGAAGCGAATGTCGTTAGCGAGCGGCGAGTCACAGCCCAACAACTTCCTGCCATTGTCCCTCCCTGCTCCCCGCGCATCCCGCGCCTGGCCCGGGGCCAGCGCGGCCGCCAGGTACTGCCCTGCTGCCCACGGCTCCGTCCGTCCGTCCGTCCATCCATCCATCAGCACCAACAGAACCCTGGCAGCCATGGGGTGACCCCCGGGTGAGGGAATTGCTGCACCTGCAGATCCTGGTTCACTAAAAAGCCCTGACTCGGGGCAACTTGAGCAAATGTCTTGGGTTTTGGTGGTAAACAGAGAAATAGAAACCAAACTGCTGCTGGAGGAGCCACAAAAGTTTTTAAAAAGTGATACAGTGTTGTCAGCTTCTCCCTTCCCTTTAATCCTAATATTAAATTATTAATTTTCATTTCAATATTAAAATTACTATTTCATAATTCTATATATTAACTATAATGAAATATATAATTATACTACAAAAATTATATTTTAGTAATTATAATTAAATTATAATTATTAAAATTAATCAGTAGTAAAATTAATAGAACAATAATAAATATATAAATATGAATTTATCTATTAATATTAAATTATATTTAATTACAGCAAATTAAAGAAATTCTATTTAATTACTATTATATATTAATAGTAATTAATATATTAATTTTAATTAATTTTAATATATTTTTAAAGGGCTTAACTTTGTGAAATGACAACAGCTTGAGAACATGCATGTCTGTAAAAATTTCTCCTTTTTATTCTCTGAGCTATGCTCATTTCCCAACTGCTGTTTGGGAGAAGTGGTTTGGTGAGGAATAAGGTTTAAAGCTCTCTTTGGTGCTGTTTCCCCAGTGCAGCCACCCGTGTAAGATAAATAGTGGCTGATCTCTTGTTAGTGAAGTGCACGCTCTCCTTCACGCCTGACTGGAATGGAAATGCACAATCCTCTGCCATCTGCTTCCAGCAAGGAGCTGGGGCAAGCACGGAGCCCTGGGCTCTTCCAGCCAGCCCAAAGCCTTGCTGGTGCAGCCTCCCTGGCCACTGCTGGGCAGGGGGAAGGTTCCCAGCACAAAATGGGGTTTTTGGGAAGCACTTTCCTGCTCGTCATAAATTCAAATGCTGCAGAGAGGAGGTTTCATCCCAAAAATGCCCACAGAGGGTTGTGTGTCCAAGAGCCCTTCAGCCTTTTAAAAACTGCAGCCACAAGGGACAAGTTGCATCTAAACAGAGCAGCCAAGCCCTGTTTCCTTCAGGAACAATCCCTCTGTAAATACAAAGGGATGCTCCTTCCCTGGGATGCAGCACTTCCACTGCTCCAGGCGAATGGTTCAGCTGTGACAAATCCCCCAAACTCTGCATTTGGCCGTTTCCAGACACAGAGTGCAATTATCACACGCTGCAGTGTTTATTTAAAGAGGGAAGAGCACTGTGGCAATCAGATTTTGTGCCAGTTTCCAGGGGAAAGCTCTGCCAGGCAGGACTGTGTGTGCAGGCAGCTGGTGCACGGGAGGTGCTGCCAACAAAAGCATCGCCCTCCCACTGGCTGTGGACCCCGAGCATCCTCTGACTTATCCCAGGAAAAGGGTGCAAACAAAGCTGGTTAATTGCGTGAAAAGCAAAGGCATCAGGCAGGCAGCTGATGGGCAGCAGGTCTGTGCTGAACTGCTCAGGAGAAAAGGTTTTTCCTGGAGCACAGATTCCCTGGATGTGGGGTTTGGAGTGACACAGAGGTTTTCTTTCTTTTTCCTGTGCAGGACTGGGTACCACTGCTCCAATCCTGCTGTTCCAATCCTGCTCTACCCCTCCAACCCAGCTCTTCCTCTCTTTATTTCAGCAGTCTAATTTTCTCCTTGTCAATGTGCCTTTTGCTTTTACGTGCCATGTGCCGTAAATATTTTTTAATTGTTTCTTATCTGTCTGAAATCTGGGTTTGTGGGAGGGAGGTGATGCTGGTGATAGGGCCTGGCCACATGGGAGAGCTCAGCTCTGCTCCAGACTCCCTGGATAACCTGGCTGAATGTGGCAGAGATGGATTTATCCCCTGCATTCTGGGGAGGGAATGAGCTGCAGCACCCCCAGCTTGTGGCCCTGGGCTTGTCCTCTGCTTGTTGTCCCTCAGCTGCTCCTCAGGAGGTTTTTGGATCATGTGAGGATTGGTTTTCACCCACTGACTCCTGGAAAAGCTCATGTGAGAACGGAGGTCCTGCTTAGAGAGTGAAAAATTTGTTGTTCTGTGAATGATTTCAGGGAAAAGCATTAAATGTGAGTGCTGGAGTGACTCTGAACCCAGACACCAACCTGTCCTTCCTCAAATCCCTTTTTCTCCTTGCTGTTGATAAAACAGGCACTTGTGGGAGACAAGGGATGCTGCAGCACAAGTGACTGCAGAATTGCAATTTTAGAGTTTTTGTGAAAATTTTCAATGTTTGAACATTTGTTTTCATTCTGCTGGGGCACCCTGGGATCCTTTCTTTTCTTTTTTTTCAGCTTTGGCTGTACTAATATCCACTCAGCCCAACGAAAAGCTTAAAGCTGTGGCTCCCATATGTCGGGCCTAGTGCATCACCCCCCACCAGCCAGGCAGGACATGTCAGGGTGCTCCTAAAAAGTTCATCCCAACACTGAGAAAATCCATATCAAGGTTTTAAAGAGCACAAGGGTCTTTAAAAAGCAAAGAACCCAATAAACACAACTATTCTCTCTTCCTTGCACAGAGTAAGGATGTGTGAAACCCACAGGCTCTGGGAAAAACAGCTCCACCAGGGAACCTGCACCCTAAAAAATAAATCCCTCTGCAGCCTTTGGCTTTAGGCTGGTCCCTCTTGGAGGAACTTTCAGCAGAGCTGTAGCAGCACAAATATATCCAATTTTTGGAAAAGGTGCTTAAATCCAGCAGTTACTGGGCTGAGCAGAGCTCAGTCACATCTGCATGAACTGGCAGGGAGGATGCTGTAAAGCAAAGAAATTCTGTGAGGTAAAGCTGGGAAGATGAGACAAGCCAAGGGCCCTGACCTTAAATTTTATGAGCAAGTTCTTGTTTGCAAAGAGCAGGGCTGGGAGATGGGTGGGAAGCAGGATTCCTGCTCTTGTGTGGAGTCAGGGAAAAGATGGAAATCTCCTGGGTTGGTGCTCACTCAGCTGTAGCCTTTTCCCTTTGGGCTGTAGCAGAACTGTGTGAGTAGAACTAATAAAGGAGGCATTTTTAAAATAATATTGAGCATGAAGAGGCAGAGGCTGGTGCTGGGACACATGCAGAGCTGCTCCAGGGCTGAGATAAAGCAGTGACAGCAGCTGACCCCGACCTCCCCGGATTATCTGATGTTCTCAGCATTTATAAGCAAGGAAGAGCCAGTGGCCGTCAGACCGGCTGGCTCCGCTCGGAGCCCCAGCCCAGATGGGAGGCGAGACTGCCCTCCCAGCAGCCCAGTCCTGGGGGCAGCCAGATGAGCCCCTCCACCCCTCTTTTCCCCAAAAAGCCCAGGACAAATTGCTGGCCAGGGCGTCAGGGCAGCGTTTCTCAGCGGGTCACTGCGACTGGGACCGTCCTGCACACAGAAGTCACCAGGGACTGTCTCGTCTTGCAGATGTCCCCAGGGTGGCTCTGAATGAGCTGCATCTTTTCATCAGTGCAGCAGAACTCTGGGCTAGCACCAGGCAGCCCTTTGCTTTTCATTTCTAGCTGAAAAAAAAAGCTTCATCTGTCACAGAGTGGAGCCACAGCAAAGTCACTGGGTTGAGGATGGTGTCTGTGCCCCAGCAGTGCAGCTGCCACTGACCTCTCCTGTCCAGGCAGGGGAGGCACCTCCTGCCTTGGCTTTTGGTGGCCCAGCAGCAGGCAGCTCCCACGCCCCTGTCTGGAACACTGAGCCTGTTTATTTAAGTTCAAATCAAATGTTAAAATAATTCTGTGCAACTGTTAAGCGAGGGTGATTGGAGTTTGCATGACTCCACATCCAAGCTATGATTTCTTTAGGGCAGAGGAGTTATTTTCATTAACTCTTCAGTGCTGGCTCTCTCTGGCAGGAGGAAAGGTTGGATTAGCTGGATGTTGATGTACAGACTTGCAGCCCTTCTGAAGCTGTTTTAAATCAAAGAGGGGTAGGTAAATGTTTGGCTGCGTTTCCTGTGCCGGCCCTGCTGTCCACAGCCTGGGAAGTAGCAGGATCCAAAGGGCAGCTGTTAAACAAAGTGAAAACAGACAAGGGGCTGGGGCTGCCCCATCTGCTGCCCAGGGCCATGCAGGGAATCCTCCCTCCCTCCCTCCCCCAGCAGCCGCTGGGACAGGCCTTTGGGAAAACAGGGACAGAGCTGAGGGCTCTGGGGACTGTGGCTGGGGGTGCTGCCAGGGTGTGCAGTGGGATGGGCTGGTACCCACAGGGATGTGGGCAGGTTACCATGGGAACCAGGGTGCTGCAGCTGGGATGAAGTGATAAACAAGGTGATGTGTTTGGGATGCTCTGGTATCCAGGGTGAAGCAGTAGGGATGCAGTGATAAATCCAAGTGATGCTATTTGGGATGCTGTGTTTGGGATGCTGTGGTACCCAGGGTGATGCAGTGATAAGCCCAAGTGATGCTATTTGGGATGCTGTGGTAGCCAGGGTGATGTGTTTGAGATGCAGTGATAAACATGAGTGATGCTATTTGGGATGCTGTGGTACCCAGGGGGATGCAGTGATAAGCCCAAGTGATGCCATTTGGGATGTTGTGGTACCCAGAGTGATCCACTTGGAATATTTTCCTACCACTACCCTGCACTCCCACAAGCAAACCTCTGCAGGTTAAAGGGTTTTCCCTTCCCTTTCCTCTCTCCTCTTTATCTTCTGCTCGAGTCCCATACAGTCTGTATTTATCCATCCAGATAACAGGTTTGGCTGCTCTGATATTTTCTTGATAGGGATCACTGCAGGATGTTACAGGGAAGGGGAGGAGGATGATGTTGCTGAGTATTTACAGCGGCCATAAAGCTCAGGAATTTGTTCTGTCCATGATTTAATGAGGTGTGCAGGAATTGCCTCCTGCCATCCCCTGCTGGAGTGGGTGGCACAGGCTGGGTCTGGGGGCACACTCTGCATTCCCCCTGCTGCCTTTGGTGAGGGGAGGCTGATAAAATGCAGTAGGATTCCTTGGAGCTGCTGAACTGTCTTCCTTTGGATTTTTTTGCTGGAGCAAACTTTTTTCCAGGACTTGGCAAAGCAACTCATTTCTCAGACAGGCACTCCTGAATGAACACATCTGTTTAATAAACGGTCACAGTGTCTCAGTGATGGCATCTTAAGCCCAAAGATGTTTCTTCAGTTGTCCTGCATTTTTCTCCCCTCCAGCCCCATTTTCCTGGGAGCTGGTGTGAAGGGACAGAGGGGATTTGTGAGAGCTGAACCCTTTTTCCTCAGCTTTGGGCTTTAAGGCGCTGTTTGTGGCAGGGTGTTTGTGCACAGGGGTTTCTTCCACGAGGAAAACTCGGTGTGTTTTTCCAAAGAGAGTCTCTGATTCCCCCAAAGTCGGTGAGATAGGGAAGCAGTGCTGCTGCTGGGCCGGGATAAATCCCATTTCCGTCTCCAGGTCACGGGTGAGGTGGGAGTGGCACGTGGAAAAGCAGCCGGGCTTTGTGAGCGTTTCTCGCTCTTTCACAATCCCAGCAAAGCGAATTTAATGCAGTTTCAGTTTGGGCACAACAAAGCGGAGCTGCAGATCAGAAACACATGTTGTGAGTGCTGCAGGCACCGAGTGAAACCTGATCTGCCGAGGTTTCCCTTAAATCTGCACTTTCTCATTTGGCTCTCATATTAAAGCTGTATTTCAGAGCTGTCCAACCCTCTCGAAAGATGATGAATAACAATAAAAACATTCACTGGAGGACTGTCATCATTTCCAAAGGAAGTGTAATAAATACTTTACGACAGGGCTTTTTTTTTTTCCCTATGTACAGCCATAAACCAGTTTTAAGTTACAACTTATTAAGCCTCTAAACAATTAGAGCTCGGCTGTGGGGAGGGTGCTGGGGCTGCTCCCCGGGCTGGGGTTTGGGTTTGGGGGATCTGGAGGGGATACCTTGGCTTTCACGTGCCTCAGTTTCCCCTGGTGGTGGTAGAGCTGTGGGTGCCAATGGTCTCTGAGGTGTCAGGGTGTAGGTCAGGCTCTCGTGGCACAGATCAGTGATGAACCAACATCTCCCAGGCTTGGTTCTTGTGCAGAAGGGAGTTGTCCTTTCCCTGTGTGTGTCCCACCTTATTTTGGTTAGAAAACAGGCAACACTTTTTTGGCAGTGCTGTGTTAACGGTTGGACTCGACGATCTTGGAGATCTTTTCCAGCCTTGATGATTCCACGTTTGGCAGCCTCAGTTAAGGAAATAATAACCCCAGCCCTGGTGGTGCTCCCAGCCCTCGCCTCCATCCCGGGGGGAAGCGCTGGCCCCACAGCTGGGCTTGGTGCAAAGCCCCTTTTCCCTCCCCAGCAGGGGAAAATCCGAGAGGAGCTGGGTTAGCAGCTCCTAACCCAGTCAGGAGAGGTTCACACCCCCTTTGCTGTGTCTTTTCCTTTGGTTTTGGCTTTGCTGGAGGAGAATGAGAATAAAAGGGGTCGTGGGCTGGGGATGGTGCCTTTGCAGCATCTCCCTGCTCTGGCTCCTGCAGGAATCTGCTGGAAAAGCTGGGTGTGAGCCTTCCCCCAGGTCAGCCCTCGCTGTGGAAGTTCTGAGGAAGTTCTGCTCAGACCTGGGATGGGCTGGGAGGTGCCTGGCTGGGACTGAGGATGGGATTTGGGATCAGGGGCAGCAGCAAAACATTTAAATTGTGATCTCCCTGATACCCTTGTGTTGCTGGGGGGTTCCATGGTGGTTTTAGCTCTTCCCACAGTGGCTGCTGTGCACAGCTGGTGTCAGAGCAGATCCCAACCTGCCTTTCCTGCATCCCAAAAGCAGGGATGGAAGCAGTGCAGTTTGCAGCCCTGCCCCAGCTGCTTTCCCCAGGGTTTGTGCAGCCCAGGCAGAGACTGCAGCAGGGAAATGTCAGAGCAAATTGGTTCCAAATGCAAAGCTGCAGAAACTGCTGCTCTGCTCCTCGTGCTCCTTCCAGCCCCAGCCTTGGGATCTGCAGGGGGATCCATGGGCAGTGCTGAGATCCAGCACCAGCCCTGTGGTAATCACTCCCACAATTTACTGATAAATTCAGTTCAGAGCCCAGAAATTCACTTGTGACTCCAAGAAATGTGTTTCCAATGAATGCTTTGCCTTGCTTGCTAACAGAATTCCAGGTTTCTGACGCTGTGTCATTTCCAATCCCCTGCTCTCTGATTTCCCTCCTTCCCTGCATTTGCTGTCTGTGCAATTACCTTGCTGTGAAAATGTTGCTGGAGAGGCAGGTGAGACAGGAGCCACCCCGGGAGCTCTGGGTGTTTATTCAGCATTCAGGGGCTGTTTCAGAGCATCCCAGACTGATGTGGGTGGGAAGGGACCTTAAAGCCCACCCAGTGCCACCCCTGCCATGGCAGGGACACCTCCCGCCCTCCCAGGTGCTCCAGCCCCAGTGTCCAGCCTGGCCTTGGACATTCCAGGGATCCAGGGGCAGCCCCAGCTGCTCTGGGCACCTGTGCCAGGGCCTGCCCACCCTGACAGGGCAGAATTCCACCCCTGGCACACCTGGCAGGAGGTGCTGAATGTTTTCCACACAGAGGCACCAAAAGGAAGCAGTGCAGCTTGAGAACCATTTGTTTGATTTTCTCCTTTAAAGCTTTTCCAGGCAGACTTTGGTTTGGATTGCCGCTCCCCCCTTTTTTCCTTTTTTTTTTTCCCACTTGCAATTAATGCCACAAACATTTCTCACGGACCACTGGATGGTATTGGCAGGAGGGTTATTAAAAATAATAAAAAATATTTTAGAAATAATATTAAAAAGCAAAACAAACCCCAAACCCAGCTGTAACCTGGAACACATTTGTTCTGAGCTATTTTATATTAAAGAGCATTTGCACTTTGAACGTGGAAGGATTTCTAGTTGAGGGTCCAGAATATCTGCAAATGTTGTTCCTCAGGTGCATGAAATCAATATTTCTGTTGCTTTCCAAAGCTTGCAGAGCCCTCAAAGCTCTGCTGGGCTGTGGAGGTGCCTCAGTTACCCCAAAGCAGAACCAGAGCATCACCCAGAACCCTCCAGTCTGGTTTGCTCAGGGCTCCTTTGCTCTGCAATCAAACATCAGGAAGTGCAAAAACCCTTCACAAAAATGTTGATTTACATCATGAGCCAGAGTTATTGGGTGCATTTTCTCTGAGCTGTGTCCAGAGGGACTCTGAGCTCCTGATGGACGGTGTGTTTTGTTTTGCCTTGTTTTAGTGATGCAAATAGAGCCAAGAGCAGATTTCCCAGGAATTCCTTACTCAGTGTTTGTTTACTGGGCTCAAATGAGCCAATTCTGTGCTCCTTGAGATGTTATGCATAAGTCATTGATGGATATGTATGCAATGGAGGCTGCTTTTAAATGCAAGGGCCAGGAATTCAGATTAAACCCATCCCAGAGAGCGTTTTGGGGGGCCCTCATCCAAGCCCTGCTCTCCTGGGGCCAGGTCTGGGCAGGTGGGGCTGAGCCTGGCTCCTGCATCCCCCTGGTACAGAGGGAGCCCCAGTCCTTTGCAGGTCAGGCTGGGTGCGAGGAAAAATGAGAGATCTCTGTGAGCAGAGAAGGTAAATGCAGGTGGGGCAGGGATGGCAGAGCCTCTGCCCTGGGACATGCCCTGCTGCTCAGAAAGCACCCAAAATGCACATTTTCCTTCATTCCTGTAAGGCAAAACTGGCACAGAGAAATGTTTGGGTGCTGACTGTGTTTGTAGAGAGAGAGAAAGGGGAAAAAATCCAAAACACAGCCAATCAAATCCTATTTTTTCCCCAGTAGAGGAGAAAACTGTTTCAAAACCCTTACATCAGCCACACTTGGATGTGTCTTTCAGCTGCTCTCAGGTATTTGGAAGTAGCATCACCCCCTGTCTGCTTTTCCCTA
>NW_005054366.1:2346414-2349262 GCF_000277835.1 Geospiza fortis
AATTTTGTGGAAGCTCAGGGGCAGTGCACTGCCTGGAAGTGAGCAGGGACTGACTGAAAAGGTGAAATTAACAGGTGAATTTAATTTAAAATTTCTTTTACGGCTGTCTGAAGTTCCCAGAAGTGTTTTTGGGAAGAGTCAGTGCTGGGCTTGGGTGGGAGTGAGCACAGGAGCAGATGAGCACCTGGGTGATGCTGGGACAGCTCAGACACCAGCTTTGGAATGAATTCTCCACTTGGCAATTCATTCTCTGGTAAACCCTGATCCCCAGAAGGTCTCTGGGAGCTGAGTGAGGGGGAATTCTCTTGGAAATCCATTCTGATAGCGAAGGAATGTGATTGCCTGTCTCCCTTGGGGGCGAGATAAGGCATTTCAGAGCCAGGGCAGTTCTGCTCCCCTTTGCACCAGGTTCTGACCCGGCTGTGACACTCAGGGGTCTCACCCGAGCCCTGGGTCCAATTCATACCTGTGAAATCTGGAATTTGTAGAATTAATAGGGGAAAAAAAACCCAAAATCAAAACAACCATCTCGGTACTCACTGTTAATTTGGTTTTTTGCACGGTGAAAATTAACTTTAGAAAGGCTTTGTAATCTCTGACCAGAGTTCCCTGGCTGGCAGTGGGATAACGATGCTGAGGCGCTGGGGCAGAGCTGGGCAGCACCAGCTGTGCTTTGGAGCCTCCATCCCCTGGCCGAGCAGGGATTTCTCCCTTTTTCCCTGCAGAGCTTTAGGTGTCCGTGGTTGCATCTCAAAGCGGGGCTGTGGGCTCGGGAAAAGGCGGGATATTGAGGAAATTAAACATTTCTCAATGGCCTGTGCCATCTAGTGGCAAAGCAGGGCTGGAGCCGGGGCTGGGATTGGGCACTGCGAGAATTCCTGGATTGCTGGGAGAGTTCTGGAATTGCTAGGACAGTTCTGGATTGTTGGGAAAGTTCTGGACTGCTGGGAGCAGCTTGAATTGTTGGGAGAATTCTGGGTTGTTGGGAGATTTTTGGATTACTGGGAGATTCTGGGTTCTTGGGAGAGCTCTGGATTGCTGGGATTAGCCTGATTTGTTGGGAAAGTTCTGGATTGCTGGGGATGGGGCTGGGGAGCCCTTTGGGGCTGTGGGTGCTGCTCTGGGGGTCTCCTCTGCAGCAAGCTGGACTCCAGGTGTTGGGTGCAGGAATTTGGGCTTTGCACCATTCCCTGTGGCTGGTGTTGTGTCTCTGAAGAGAAGGGCTGGGGGCCAGCTCATGCTGGTGGCTGCCTGCTCCCCACCCTCCCCATGCAGCCCTGCGTGTCCTTGCACCCCTCAGAGCTGCTTTGGACCCGTGCTGAGATAGGCAAGTGAAATGGATTTAAATTTTAAATTTTTACTCTCTAGTACAAGGCAGAATTTGTATTTAAGTGCCCTGCACAGCCACAGGGATCTCTCCAGCTGGAGTTCCTGGGTGCAGCCCAGCTTGGGCTCATTTTTGGGCAGCACATGAGCACCTGAGCTGTGTGGCCAGCCAGGGGCTGCCCTTGAACCTGGAACACGAGGCTAAAACAGGTTGCTGAGTCTAAAACCCAAAAAAAGAACCTGAAACAAACCATCCCATTAAGCTGGGTATTTACACTGCTATTTCCAACCTAATGCTCCCTGCTATTTACCAAGCCTAAACCACAATATTTTACCAAGTGCTCCAGAATCCAAGATGCATTTTTGCAACTTCAAGTCAGTGGAAACTTTGCAGTTTATTTTTCCCTTTGGAAAGTAACCAATTCCTATTTTTATCCTGCTAAAAGCCCACAGCGTCACCCTTCAGGCTCCTGCAAGCAAACATTGCTTCCCCCCTTTGCACCAAAACTGCCAGGCTTCCCCCAAAATCAAACAGTGAATTGCTACTTTGTGACCCCAATGCACTGCTCTGAAATAGGAATGGAAAATACCGTGGCAGGAACACAGGGATCTGTCAGTAAAGAAAACCAGGCAAACTATTAAAGCACATTTAATCTGAGCTTGCTGGATATGAACTGATCTTTCTTAGAGGGCTGCATGAAAGAGGCTGGATTATCCCAGGTCTGAGTGCTCCCATTGTTTTGCTCTCTTCCTCCGGAGCATCCGGCCTGGCTGCTCTGGGAGACAGGATGCTGGACCAGGGGGACAGAGCCTTTCATCTCCCACAGCACTTTCGGTGCTCCCATGAACGGGCCCAGTCTGTAAAATACAGTGCAAAAACATTTTTATAGGAACTGGTTTGTGTCCCCTGTCCTCAAAGGATTCCTTCAAGCCCATCAGCAATTTTCCTTCAAAGGCTTTCTCTCCTGCTTTTAACCCCCTGGCTTCCCCAGGGAACATCCCCTGCCCTTGCCCAGCTTTCTGGGCTTTGAAAGCAAAGTTTGCACCTTGCTGAGGCTAAACTGCCCCAAAACAGGACTTCAGGTGAGCTAAAACCAGACCTGCTGGTGGTGGCTCCATGGCTGAGCCATGACCTTGTTCTCTGGCCAAAATCAAGCTCCTGGTCCTGTTGAGGATGCCATCAATAGGGGGAATTGTTGTCCAAAACATGGTGTAAAAGTGAATTAAATTTATTGGGAAAAGAGATTTCCAGCTGGAATCATGCTGTGATCAGAGTCCCAGCTGATGGAGCTGAGAGCAGCCCAGCATCCAGCCCTGCAAGCCCTAATTAGCAATAATGAGTGGATCCAGGCCATCATTTCTGTGTCTGTCAGGAACCAGCCCTGCCCTGCCTGTGCCCAGTGGGGTGTTGGTGATGTGCCTGCCCCAAATCCTCTGTGGGTGCAGGGAAATGTCCCAGCTCAGCCTCACTGCCCTCAACTTCTCATGCTGTGCAGCAGAGGTGAGGGTTTGCTTTGAAAAA
>NW_005054366.1:2349303-2356482 GCF_000277835.1 Geospiza fortis
ATGGGAGAGGCACCAATCCCATGGATTTTGGCACATCCCAATCCCATGGCCACTCAGCTCAGGTCCCACTGGCCCACAGCTCGTGAGCAGGTGGGAAAGAAAAATGAGGGTTTTCCTTTAAGCCCTTTATCCTGAGGAAGTGGAGAGTTTGTGGCCACACACACTGGTAGAGCCTTCCCTGGTGATTCCTGAGCCTCCAGCATCGCAGGTTTCAGGCTACAGCACAGGAATTCTGTGCTTTCATCCAGCTGCACTCAGCAGCCTTCAGCTTTGTGCCCTAGCACATCCCTCCTGCAGAGCAAACACTTAAAAACCCTTCAGTGGCTGAACTGGGAGGTTCTGCTGCCTTGTGCGTGAGTTTTGAGCCCTTTGCTGATCCCTTGTGGGGCACATGGAGGGTAACACCCAGGAACAGGCACTGTGGGGTGTCAGGGGGTGATGGGGACTCAATCCCACATTTATTCCTGCAGAGCTGAGGATCAGCTCACAGCACAAGCCCTGCCAGCCTCATGGAAACACAAGAACCTGACAAACTCAAAAGCCAAGCTGGGTAACAGCAGGAAGGCATCAGCCAACATCCAAATTCCCATTTTTTGCCACCTCAGGATGGCAGGTGAGGGGTGGGAGCTGCTCCATCCCCACAGAGCTCTCAGTACTGGCTCCAGGTGAGCTGGAAGAGCCTCCCCTCAGCCTGGGGGGTTTTCAGCCTGGCTGGATGGGGGATGGCAGGGCTGGGATTGCTCTGGGTCTGTAGCCAAGGGGAGGAAGGAGCAAGGGGTTCATTTGTGCCAGGGAACCCCAGCTCTGGGTTACAGGGGGATGTTGGGGCTGTGCAGCTGCAAGGGGTGAGCCAGAGCTGTGTCCAAAGCAGGGTCTGGGAGCCAGTCCAGGGGTCTCAAAGCCTGGGGGAGCCCCTTAAGCCAGGATCAAACCAAGGGGGTTTTGCTTTTGGACCTTTCCAGTTCAAACCATCAACCAAATGGTCTCCAGCTCTCCTGGAGATGCTCCCTGGGCTCAGGGAGCAGGAGCCAAACACTTTAAATGCTATAAATGGTGTGGGTTGAAGGAAAAGCAGCTCTGAGCCTTTTCAGTTGCCTTCAGGAGGTGCTTTGGTACCTCCTTGTGCTGCCCATGGTTTGTCCTGGGTGAAACTGGGCTGGTGTGGGTTTGACTGGGCAGTTCTGGGTTTGACTGGGCAGTTCTGGTGCTGGGCTCTGGATCATGGGGATCACAGGGGCTGTGTGACCAGCAGGACTGGGAGCTCTCTGTGCTTCTGGGAAAGGAAGGAAATTCCTGGAAACCTCAGCAAAGCCCCTGGTGGTCCTGTCTGATGCTTTCTGAGTGGGTTTTGTGGTGGTGCTCACTCAAATCTTGGCCTGATGACCTTGTAGAGAGAAGCTGTCATTGCCCCTGGATCCCTGGAATGCCCAAGGCCAGGTTGGAGCAGCCTGGGACAGTGGAAGGTGTCCCTGCCTTTGGAATGGGATGGGCTTTAAGGTCCCAAACCATTCTAGGATCCCATGACTCTGTGTCCTTGCAGGTCTTTTCCAATTTTAATGATCCAGTGGTTGGGCTGTTTCCCTCTCTGGCTGTATTTCCATGGGAACTGTGACTTTCTTTAGACAGTGGTGGCTGGGAGGACTCTGGTGGGACATACCCAGGGTTTTGTCACCATGGCTGCTGGCAGAGCCACCCCAGACTCCAGCTTCCCCCCAGGATGTGATCCCCCCATGGGCACAGAGCACCAACACCCTGGGGCTGAGCAAGAGATCCTGCAGGAGGGGAAGTGAATACCTAAATGTGATTGTTATCTTTGCTTCCTGGGCTGCTGATAAGGTCTCTCCAGGGCATATAGAATTTGAGCCTGTGGTTTCTGGAGCTATAAATGTAACACCAGTGTGTTTTCATTAAGTCTGAGGACAAATACGTGCAGTGAAACCTTATCTCGTGCATTACCCTAATGGTCTCGCTGATCCCAGGGCTGCAGGTTTAGAGGGGTGCACGAAGGGTGACCCAGCTTTGTGCAGCTCAGATGCCTCGTGCCAGAGGTGTGTCACAGCCCCAGAGCCGTGACAAGTGTCCCAGTGCCACTTAGGCACAAAGCATAAGCAGAGCTGGTGCTTTGTGCTGGTCAGGCACTGCCCAGCCCAGTTCTGTCAGGTGTTCATTGGTGACCCCACTCCATGCAGGGTTATTTGTTTCATTATTTGTGTGGAAATGGTGCCCCCAGCCCTGACCCCGTGGTGGAATGCAGAGCAAAACTCTCCTGATCCTCAGGCATTTTCCTGAGCACCTTTTGAGGTGTCCCTCCCTCTTCAGTGAGCAGGGCCATCTCCAGCCAGCCCCATCCAGCCCGGCCTTGAACGTTTCCAGAGCTGGAAACCTCTGTGAGCAACCCATGGCAGGGTCTGGCCACCTTCACTGTACAAATCTGCCTCTGGAGCAGTCCCAGGCGTGTTTCTCCGTGGGGCTTTGGGATGTGGGTGCTCCAGATGAGGCAGTGCTGCCTTTCCCGCTGCTGTAAAATCCCTGACCCAGGTACAAGCTCTTCCTTTTGCTTTGTTTTGTTGAATATCATGGGCAAAATCGTTGCATCTTTTCTTGCCACCATGGAAATGTTGCTGCTTCTTTTGGGGGGGCTTTGAGTGGCCACAGGAAGTGTTTAAATCAGATCTTCCACCCCAGAGGTCACAGAATGTGCTGTTCTTGTTTCTCAGAGGTGTCAGGGAGCTGGGTCTTCTATTCAAAAGCTGCTTGAGATATTAATTGTTCATTGCAAAAATGCTTGACCATGTGGTCAGAGGAGAGTCACTAAAATACTTTATTGTAATTTTAGGAGAAAATAATTTTTTTAATCTGGGTATTTTATTAAGAATTGGCAGGTAAAATCCTGAGACCATAAGTGTTTATTTCCCCCCCTTTTTAAACCAGTGCTGCATATTAAATAAATCACATAATTAATAGTGAATTATTTAAAGAAGATATTCATAAACTTAGGGCAAGAAAGGGGACCTTTAATTTCCCTGAGTAGGAGCATGTGATGAACCTTCTGATGTGAGGTTCCCATCCCAGCTGGGAGTTTGGTCCCTGCTGAGGAAGGAATGGATGTGGGGAAAGCATTTGACCCTGTGGTACAGAGGGGTGGATGCAGGGATGCTGCTGCATTCCAGGGGGATGCTCCAGCTCCTCAAACTCAGCCATTCCCAGCTGCCAAATCCACCCAGAAGTTTCTCCCCTCCCATTTTAGTTCAGATATAAAGGTCTCTGGATTTTGAGCTGGGTTTTATCAAACGCCAGGCTCTGAGGTGCAGGAGTGGCTGGAGCACAGAGATGGTTTGAATGTCACAGCAGCAGGGATGGATCACAGCTCCCAGCCCTTAACACGGTGGTTTGGAGCTGAAATGTTCATTTTCCACTCCTTGCTCTGGATTCTTGGATTCTGCTCCCCCCTGAGAGCTGGCAGAGCTTCCCATGGCTCCCAGCTCCCCCAGAGCACCACAGCAGTGGCTCTGCTGGAGCTGCAGGGAGGAGATTCCATCCAAGGCCAGCTTTTCCTGCTGCTCTGACAGGGGAGAGCATGAGGGAATAGCACTGGGGAAAGGCTCCGCTTCGTTCTGCTCCAACCAGAAAGTTTGTTCACCCAGAAGCCCTTTTGGGGGAGCTACTTATTTTCTAATCTTGTGGTAATAATGGAATGACACACAAGTCTGGGGATAATGAAAACTGATTTCCTCATGCACCGAGCATAAAAGGAAGCAGGGAAGGGTTTCAGCGACAAGGCAGGAAAAGAGTTTATTTTAAATAAAGATTACAAAAATAACCTACTGTCAAAGATGATGTGAAAACCATTAAATAGCAATTTAATGTAATTATAATCATGGGTGAGCTAAGGGCTATCTCACACAATTCCAATCAATCTTGCTGCCTGGATGTGCTATCCCAGCCCTCACTCCTGACTCCAGCCCTGCCTGCCTGCTGCAGAAATGCTCTGCCTGGAATTCCCAGGGGTGTCCTCCAAGGGCTGGGGGGGAAAAACCTCTTTGGGCTCTGCCTTCCCCAGCCCTGAGAGCCCTTTGGGAGCTTCTGGAACTGACACCAGAGAGTGGCACCAAACGAGGAGCAGATGGCACTGCCAGGCTTGGCTGTGCTGAAATTTTGTGGCTGTGGTGGAGCCTTGTTTACTAAATTGGTATTCCAAGGAAATTCACTGAATGCATTCCAAGGAATGGCACCATCAGCCAGACCAGGCCCACAAAGTGCTGCTGCTCCCAAGGAGTAATGCTTGAGAGAGAAAATGAGGTCAAAAGTGCTGCCAGCAGTGGGAAAAGCCAGCCCTTGACCCAGTGTGGCACCCAAAAAGGCACCAGAGGAGCCTCCAAGCTGGGAATTGAGGGTCTGTGCTGGGAATTGAGGGTCTGTGCTGGTGTGGGTGGGATCCTCGGCCAGGACCCGGCGTGGGGGGCACAGGGATGTGACACCCCAGGTCTTGCTGCAGCATTTTGGTGTGAAACAAAGGCTCCTCTGCCAGCTGGGAGTGAAGAACCCAAAAATTAATATAACTAATCTCAGTAATCAAATTTAGAGCTGGTTCAAAGGATTGTGTGAGCTGGGGAGGTTAATCAGAGACTCATTAATAGGGTTTGGCAGCAGTTTGGGCAGGGCAGGACCTGCACAGCCATGGTGGGGAGATGCTGGGACCATCCCATCCCCTGATTTGTATCTCAACAGGGATGAGAGGCTCAGCTCTGGCTGCTGCCAACAGCTTTGGATGTGCTGGGAAGGGGTTGGGTGCCTCTTGTTCCCAGGAAAATCCGTGTCTGCACCTTCTCCTTCAACCTGAAAAAGCAAAGAGAGGCAGTGCTGGGCCAGAAGGGGTGGTTGGGTGTTTCTCCGTGTCAGGTGGATGTTTCTGAGTTGGGCTTGATGACCTTAGAGGTTTCTCCAACCTCAAGGGTTCTCTGAGTCTGTGGGAAGTGCAAAGCTTTGCTCAAGGAGCTCTGACAGCTTCTCCTGCCTCCTCCTGAGCCAAGGAACCCTTCCCAACCTCCACGCTGGTACTTTCCAGCTCCAGCTCAGCCACAATGTTCTTTGGATCACAAGAAAAGCCTCTTGAAAAGGAAAAATGAGCAACAGGACCAAGGGGGAGATGCCCAGAACCGCTTTGAGCAGCCTCAGGGAGCTCATTTCATCCCCGAGCAAAGGGGAGCTGGGGATTAGCTTTGTGTCACAGATTGTTCTGAGGGGGGAAATGGACTAATTAATTGGATTTTCGTTTGGAGAAGGGGCGGTGGTTTCAGAGCCTGATTCCTGCCAGCACATCAATTTCTGCTGGAAATGTGGCTGCAGTTTATCCTGATCATATTCAACTCGAGGCAATGAAAATTCTTCTTGCTATTTGTCTTGGCTTCCCTTGCTGCTACAGCGTCTGCAGAAATCTGTCATGCGTGAAATGCTCCCCTCTCTTTCTGACAAGTTATTCCTTCTGCTGGCTAATTTTTCATTAAGAAAAATGCCAGGAACACCAGATACCCCGTCAGGCCTCTGTGAGGGCTGTGCACCCAGATTAAAGGCTGAGGAGTGTTTGGCTCTGCTGGCATTGCTTTGGATCCATTCTTTTCATGGACTTGTTATTAAAAAAAAAAAATCCTCCCGACCCCTTGCTGCACTCCTCAGCCCCGACAGCTGGAATTTTGCCTCAGTCAAACACAGAGAGGGGGTGAAATGTGTGATTTGTACAAGGCAAAGCTGCTGGCCAGGCTGAGCTGTCACATCCTATGCTCAGCCAAAATCTGCCTCTGGCTGCTGCTGGTAGTTGTGGGGGGGAAATCAGAGGGATTGGGGCACAAAACTGAGGTTCCAGCCAAAACAAGGGCATTGTGCATCAGGCAGCCTAGAAAAAGTGCATTGATTGCAAATAATTCCTCACTGAGGAGTGTCCTGGGTGAAAGGGAGCACAAGGGGTGTGGAGCAGGGCACTGGTGCCTTAAACACCAGCAGGAGAGAAGCTCAGGAGGTTCAGGTGCTTCAGAGCTTCCATGGGGACATCCCCCAAATCCCTGCAAGGGCTGGTGAGGTCTGAGGACCCAGTGAGGCCATGGGAGTGATTTAGGGATGTGAGGCCTGCAGGATCTGACTGAGGCTGGAAAAACTGCAGTGAGAAAGGTGTGAGGTTTGGGTGGATAAATGGGGATTTTTACAGTGCCCAGCATTACAACCTGCTGGGGAAATGCATTGGGTGGTGGGGCCTGGAGCAGCAGGGCAGGTCCAGCCCTGGGATGAGCTGGAAAACGCTCTCGGGCACAGGATGGGATCCCTGGGGTGGCCTGTGCGTGGCCAGCAGCTGGATTAGATGATCTTTGTGGGTTTCTTCATGAAATTCTATGGTTCTATGACATTTTCTAATTCTAAAGCTGGTATTTGGGGTATTTTCATCATCCTCCTTACCCCTGCCACCTTCTGCTGTGCGTTGTCAGCTTCCTGAGGCACAGGGGAAGCTTTATAAAGGCATTAAATGGGGTTTTAGAACAGAAGTGGGCAGTTAAACAGAGCACTGTCTGCCAGACAGATCGAGGCTCCTCCAACAAAGCAGCAGTGGGTGAGCAAATCGGTGTTTTGGTACCCAAAATAACAATTTCCTGCACGTGCCTTAGAGCACGGAGCGAACTCGGGGGTGCAGCTGCAGAGAGGCTCCCGAAGCAGGGCTGGGCTTGGCACGGAGTCATTTCCATGGTAATTAATGGTGCCTGTGCACGAGGAGGAGCCGGGGCTCCCCGGGGACCTCCCTGTCCCAGCACATTCCTGGGGAGCCCTGGGAGAGCAGGGAAGGAAGCGGAGCCCCCAAATAACTTCATTTCCTCACGGACCTTCCCTGACAGATGGGAGAAAATTGCCATAAAAAACCCGAATCCCAAGACGGGAAAATATAATGAGCTATGGGCAAGGGGAAAAATAAATGCTGAGGGATATTTATGCGGCATGGGGAGCGGGCAGATCAAATCAGAAATTCCAATTAAGCCCATAATTTATTTCAACGGAAATAATAAAATTAGAGATGGGCCCAAGCGGCGAATTTCCGATTGGGATCCCCATCCAAGCGGCCTTTTTGGGATGTTCCATGTTGAGCAATCTCCATCCTGTGGTGATGGGCAGAATGGACCTGCACCAGTGACAGAGCCTCCA
>NW_005054366.1:2356496-2356785 GCF_000277835.1 Geospiza fortis
GAAGTTGCAGCAGTCAAAGGGCATCATAAATGGGAGATAGTGGGAGAAAGGAAAATGTAACAAAAACCCCAAAACTCAAAAAGGAAGCCACAAGAGGGAAGGATTCATTGAGAAATAGCGTTTACACCCTGTCCACATGGGAATTAAAAGCAGGAATTAGCCCTGGGAGTGCCCAGGAGGAAGAAGGGGCAGCTCCCTTTGGCTTGGTTTGGCTCTTGATGTGAGGAATTAAAAGCCTGGCAAAAGCTGCTGGGGATTTATGGAAGGAAGTGTTTTTAACCCCATTTCA